>NC_053155.1:277913997-278167378 GCF_016835505.1 Polypterus senegalus
CTCAGCTGGTCTCAGCTCATCACTACCACTGTGCCACCGTGCCCCCATGTTTAATTCATCATGAAAATGATATCAAGTATACATCTCAGTATTTAAATTCTTCAGAGAGCTGTAATATCATGATTGTAAATATTCATTACAATAAAAGCACACTTGTTTTGTTATACGTGTACCTTTTGTGAAAGTGTTTATTTGATATTTGGACTTCATTCTTCACACATTATACACTTCATGTCAAAATTTTGTTGTTAGTATTATAACATGAATAAGATTTGTGTTTTTTATGTATGTGTTCAACATTTCTTGTATTTCCAGTCATCCTACATTTACATAGATCATTGTAGACATGGAACACACATGAAATGCATGTCAATCATTCATTATCCAACCTGCTATATCCTAATACAGGGTCACAGGGGTCTGCTGGAGCCAATCCCAGCCAACACAGGGCACAAGGCAGGAACAAACCCCAAGCAGGGCACCAGCCCACCACAGGGCACACAAACATACAGGACAATTTAGGATCGCCTATGCACCTAACTTGCATGTCTTTGAACTGTGGGAGGAAACCGGAGCACCTGGAGGAAACCTACACAGACACGGGGAAAACATGCACACTCCACACAGGGAGGACCCAGGAAGCGAACCCAGATCTCCTTACTGTGAGGCAGGAGCATTACCACTGCGCAATCGTGCCCCTTTGCAATGCATGTGTTCCAAGTAATTATGTATTATTTACCCTGTACAATCCCAGGCACCTCACACTCAAATAAACAAGAGTTGAGCTGGGAGATTCTACCCCCACCAAGTTCAGCTGCGGCAGTGGGAGGATGGGTATTTATGGATATTTTACAGACACATTATCAAATGTTATTGGATGGGATTCTGCCTGCACTGCCTCCTCTTGATGAAAAAGAGGTATAAATATAAATTAACATTCTCTTCTCTCAGTCTATTTAAACATTTAGTTTGTGAGAATTCTACATTTTGTTCAGATATGTTTACTTAGGGCCAGGAGATGTGACACCTATTTCTATGAAACACCTATATAGGACCCTACTGTGTCTGCTGTAGTGTGGTGAGTCTCTACTCTCATACCTGGACAGGTATGTCCAAAACATTTAGGGCAGCCACCTATTGCACAGAGTTCTCAATTAGTGCCTTTGTTTTCATCTCCTACTAATAACACTGGTCTTGATATTCATCAATTTTCACCCTCAACAGATTCAGGACTGTCAAAAAAAAGAAACTAAAAAAAAAAATAAGTGAAGACGCCTAAACAACAAGGTGGTAAGATGATGAATGACAAGGTATCTAAGACTGATTCAGTAGACAATGTCATTTCTGATTCTCTCTAAAAAAACAAAATTAACACTAGAATAACTAGAGCCTATGAAAAAACTCATAGATCTGGCTCACCTTAAATCCATTCATACATCTCTGTCAGCGTCTTTTGTCCTGTAAATGTGCCGATTAAGACAAGCAGCAAGCAGCCAGCAGCCGGCTATTCCATCCCCCCACCGTCACAGAAAGTTCACAAAATACTCCCAGCTCATGCCTTGTTTGATTATCTGGGAGTGAGTGAACTGCTGGAGTTTTAAAGTGGAAATAATAGGTCGTTATTTGGAACACATGCATTTCATGTGTGTTCCATTTCTACAGTAATCTGTGTAAACTCATTGTTAAAACAGAGACTTTTTCGTATTTTAGTAATTAAACATCAACATCGTGTACCAGAAGGTGTGAGCTTATTCAGTTTGCAGGAACACTCAATAAAACTGAATAAAAAAAATAAAGTGACGGTGAGATACAAAGAAGGCAGATTCACCAGCGTTTGTGTATCAGCTTTTATCCCTCCAGATCAGAGAATGTCCAGTTCCATTGCCTCAAAACACTACTCACATTTACAGTTACTCCCAGTTTCAAATAAAAACTAACAATGTCAGATCCCTAGGGCGGTGTATGTATGGTGATCGTGACTGAAAGAATAAAAGTGAAAAGAAACGGTAACTTTTACAAGTACAGATACTATAAATGTACACAGTCTGTTACAGACACAAACCAAATGTATGTGTGTGCTTTATAATATTAACAATAAGAGCAGCTCACTACTGAAAACAGTAAATACAGGAGGCAGTGGGGATTGAACCGGGGACTCCTGATTTGAAGTCTCATCATATCTTATCACTACACCACAGAAGCTGTTGTAGCAATCTTGAACCTTTTGTGAAAGTGTTTATTTAATCTTTGGACTTCATGCTTCACACATTCTATAGTTTATGCCTACATTTTTTAACATTAATTACTAAAATATGAAAAAGTTTCTGTTTTAACAATGTGTTTACACAGATTACTGTAGAAACGGAACACACATGAAATGCATGTGTTCCAAATAACAATCTATTATTTCCACTCTAAAACTCCAGCAGTTCACTCACTCTCAGATAATCAAACAAGGCATGAGCTGGGAGAACTTAGTGAACTTTCTGCGACGGTGGGGGGATGGAATAGCCAGCTGCTTGCTGCTTATCTTAAGCGGCACATTTACAGGACAAAAGACGCTGACGGAGATGTGTGAACGGATTTAAGGTGGGCCGCATCTACAAGTTTTCTCGTAGGCTCTGGTAATTCTAGTGTTAAGGAACTCTTACGATCTGTGTCCAAATTTTTCTGAACTATGTCTGATCATAGGAGATAAAAATATAACAAGAGTACAGGGACTAAAATATTTTCAGGGTGTTCAACTTTAATTAACAGCTTCATTAACTATTTCCAAACGTATTGAATATCAGGGACAAAAGCAACTTCAATTACAAGTAAAAAAGCTTTCTATTAATATAGGCATATTGGAGTTATGGTATCCTGGTGCTTCTCAAATGAAATATAAAACACTACTTCAGCAGCTTTAAAAAGTGTTTCTAAGGGCACTGATATGATTTGACCCATTCCAGCGGTTCAACAATTACCGCCATTCATTATGCAGAAACCATATAGAATGAATGAGGTAGTTATGCAGATCCCGAATACTCTGCTGAACCCAGACAGAGCAATGATTATACTTGCAGGTAACCCTTAACATTTGGTCCCTGAATCAGTTAGTGATTTGTTGCATTAGTGGCTTTTTTTTCTTTTTCTTAATAATTTTATTGATTTTATTAAAAATAAACTCAACATATAATATAACTCATGTTTAATACATGTTTAAATGCATTTCATCATGAAAATGATATCAAGTATACATTTTAGTATTCTAAAATGTTCAAAGAGCTGTAATATCATGAATGCAATGCTTTCTTTGTGGTGATCACTGGCTGCTTTTTTAATTGTTTAATTATTAATAGTATCAAGTCCAGTCAAGTACAGTGCGTTGCCGCACCCACTACATTGTGGTTTGCAATCCACCAGGCAGACACGCGGTCCATTCCAACCCTCAGGAAATGATCCTCTATCTGCCGAAGCCAGGAGTTGCGTGGCCGACCCCTTGGCAAGGTCCGGCCACTCGGGTCCCCAACAATGAGGTTCCTACGAGCCGGATCACCCTCAGGTAAACGTGCCACATGGCTGTAGTGCCGTAACTGACAGTCCCTCACAATGCAGGTAATGTGCCTCATTCGGGACTCCTTGAGCATCCGCTCATTCAACACAAAGTCAAACCAACGGTAACCAAGAATTTTCTGGAGAAACACAGTACCAAAGGAGTCCAGTCTTCGTCTCAGGTCACTGGATAGCGTCCATGTCTCGCAACCATATAGCAAGACAGGAAGCACCAGGACTCTAAAGACTTGGACCTTCATCCTTTTGCATAGATATCGGGAGCGCCACACACCCCTTTCCAGTGACCTCATGACCCCGCATGCCCTCCCAATCTGTCTACTGACTCCTGTATAGTACATTTCGGAAAACATTGTGACACTGATGTAACATTATCTTGCAGTTGTAATCAGTGACCGCGTGTTTTTTTTTTCCAATCTTGCCCAGTCTCCACATTTTGGTGCATGGTGGTTTTTCTTTTGTACTCCAGAACATGCAGAGGAAAGAAAGTTCCTCTTCAAGGTGAGCCATGAACACTTCTTTTCTCAGTGGACCCCGTGCATGCCTTGTACAGTACATGCGGGTTGATTGCTGCCAGATCAAGCTTGTTATAGCACAAGCAACTGGCCACATGCGTGTTCCTTCTCACACTGTATAAGCTCACGCATTCTGGTGCATGACATCAGTGCAGCACCTGGGAAAAGAGACAAATATATGTGACATTTTGAAGAAATAATTTTAGGACCTGAATAGTACCAATCAAAAACATCATCCCACTAATGCAATATTTGAAAACAAACAGCATCAGATCGGGTGTGAATTTATGCTGACACTGTTATTTAGAGTCAGATCAGGAGGGGAGGAAGATAAATTTACACCCAATCTGTTCGTTTATTGTTATAGAATGATTACAGTGCCTTAAATTTGTAAAAGATATGCAATTAATTTTGGTGTATTTGATAAAAAACCCCCATCATAAATGTGAATCTAAAAAAAAACAGAGAAGCAATACAGAAATAGTGGCACTGCCTTGATGCTGGGTACTGCCAGTTTGTAAAACTGAGTAGAAAAATGTGTACACATGTTGTAAGGCTGCCGTGAAAATATGTTTTTATACATCTCAAAGTAAATGTGGAAATGGGCGTATGCATACACACCATTTATACATGAGGTGTTGGGATGCAAACTCAGGACCCTGAATACGTGAAACAATGGTGCCAACTACCGGGGGAAAGCTTCACCTACTAGGATAAAATTAGGGAGAAAATGCTCCACTATTAAAATTTGGGCCATAAAATTTTTGCTTACCTGTTATATTCAGTTCTGCTACAAGATTGATCCAATCTTTTCTTTTTCTCCTCTGTTATGATACAATAATCCTAAGACATTGAAAAAAAATTACGGGTGGCTCCATAGCTTTAGAAGACTTGCTACTTTTTGTGCAGCCATATTTTTTCATTTTCTTCTTTTAGATTTGGTTTCCTCAAATATTTGTATCTGTTGGTGTATTATCATTTATATAGCATAGATATCACAGACAGAGGGCCTTTATATCACATTTTCAGTATTTTGTGTATATAAACACAGATGATTTGTTTTATGTGAATTACGACATGATGATAAAGCAGAGATTTGACATACATAGTTGTTTATTATTTAAAACATGGTACATTTCTGATTACTTTGTGTAGCCTGTCTATTGGAAAGTTTATAATCTTAATCAGTTAATTATGTATAGTTCATTAAGATTGGCTTACTGAGAGTTCCTGATCCTGGGTCTGTATATATGTTTAAGTTTGATAATACAATCAGCAGCTAGTCTGACTTATTACGGTTGTCTTTCTTGATTTGTTAATCACCTTGGTTGCAATATACATTTCAAAACCCTAAATAACTTTATAGCACTGTTATCGGTAAGGTTATTGGTTCAAATCCTGTTACTGCAAGAAGGAATCCTACTCCATTGGGCCCTTGAGCAAGGCCATTAACCTGAAAATTCCTCCAGGATTGCTGTAAAATGGCTGACCCTGCGCCCTGACCCCCAAAGGTCATGCTAAAAGACAATTTCCCCTTGGTGATTAATGAAGTATTTGAAATCATAAAATAAAAAAATAGAACATAATTAATGAATCTATCCAAAAAGTGATTTTTATCCAAAGAAAAGTATCCATCCAAAATGATTTGGGATCTAGCACTCCTTTAACACTAGAATCCCAGAATCCTACGAAAATATTTGTAATGTCAGGCCACCTTAAATTCCCTTGCGCCTCGTCATCAGCATCTTTGTTTTGCAGATGTGTCAGTCAGCACAAGCAGCAAGCAGCCTGCTCACTCATCCCCCACTGAGACAGCTGAAGTCAAGTCAGACACAAAATTCTGAAGGTGTCTGGAATTGTATAGGGTAAATAATATATTGTTATTTGGAATACATACATCTCATGTTCTTGATAAATTTCAGTCAGGCTTTAGAACAAATCACAGTACAGAAACTGCAATCCTTAAAGTAGTAAATGACTTGCGGGTAACTTCAGACAGAGGCCATTTATCTGTTCTTATCTTCTTAGATCTGAGTGCCGCATTTGACACCATTGGTCACAACATTCTTAGAAATCGCCTTAGTCAATGGGTGGGCCTCTCTGGTAGTGTCTTAAATTGGTTTTAATCCTACCTGGCAGGAAAAAAATTCTTTGTTAGTTGTGGTAATTACAACTCAAAGATACATTCTATCCTATATGGTGTTCCACAAGGCTCTATCCTGGGTCCACTGCTTTTTTCAATGTACATGCTTCCATTAGGTCATATTATCTCGGGACATAACGTGAGTTACCACAGCTATGCTGATGACATGCAGCTGTATTTATCAATAGCACCTGATGACCCTGACTCTGTTGTTTCACTAACACAATGTCTTACTTGGGTTTCTAAATGGATGAATAGTAATCTTCTCAAGCTAAATGAAGAGAAAACAGAGATTTTAGTGATTGGCAGTAATGAATATAATGAGGTTATTAGAAATAAACTTGATGCATTAGGATTAAAAGTCAAGACGAAGGTAAAGAACTTAGGGGTAACTGTTGACTGTAACCTGAATTTTAAATCGCATATTAATCAGATCACTAGGACGGCATTTTTTCCATTTAAGAAACATAGCAAAAGTTAGACCTCTTATATCATTGACAGATGCTGAGAAATTAGTTCACGCTTTTGTTTTCTGTCAACTAGATTACTGTAACGCACTCCTCTCAGGACTACCCAAAAAATACATCAATCGTTTGCAGAATGCAGCTGCTAGA
The DNA here is from genome assembly GCF_016835505.1 of Polypterus senegalus. NCBI lineage: Eukaryota > Metazoa > Chordata > Cladistia > Polypteriformes > Polypteridae > Polypterus > Polypterus senegalus. The sequence goes on from NC_053155.1 coordinate 277,920,822, forward strand.
ATCCTAACTAGGAATAGAAAATCCGAGCACATTTCTACTATTTTGATGTCACTACACTGGTTAACTGTGTCATTCAGAAATGACTTTAAAATACTGCTTATGGTTTACAAAGCCTTAATTAATCTCGCTCCATCTTATATATCGGAATGTCTGACACCTTATATTCCAAATTGTAACCTTAGATCCTTAAATGAGTGTCTGCTTAGAATTCCAAAAGTTAAACTTAAAAGAAGAGGTGAGGCTGCCTTCTGCTGTTATGCACCTAAAATCTGGAATAGCCTGCCAATAGGAATTTACCAGGCTAATACAGTGGAGCACTTTCAAAAACTGCTAAAAACTCATTACTTTAACATGGCCTTCTCATAACTTCATTTTAATTTAATCCTGATACGCTGTATATTCAATTTATTATCATAACTATTCATGGTGGCTCTAAAATCCTTACTAACCCCTACTCTCTCTTCTGTTTCTTTTCCCGGTTTTCTGTGGTGGCGACCTGCGCCACCACCACCTAATCAAAGCACCAGGATGTTCCTACATTGATGGATTAAAAGCAAGAAGTCTACATGACCATCATCATCAATGTCCTTCCATAAGAACCCTAAATACAAAGAGGACTGTTTCATTTATGTGAGGTAGAATGGCCAGAGGGGGCTGGGCGGTCTCATGGTCTGGAACCTGTGCAGATTTTATTGCTGTCTGGAGTTTTTTTTTTGTTTTTTCTGTCCTCCCTGGACATCGGACCTTACTCTTATTCTATGTTAATTAGTGTTGTCTTATTTTAATTCTTACTTTGTCTTTTTGTTAGTAAATGAAATCACCAAATGTTAGCTGTTTCACAGTAAGTGCTGATGCCATGCAGTGTAACTTCAAGGCCGTTGATTGTTGTGTTGTGAGGAAGATGTTGCGAGGTTTGCATGTGTCTTCAAAAATCGCGCAGAAGAAGAAGTACCTCCATTTTCAGACAACGAAAATGCGTAGGTTTTGTTGTTTTTGAGCTATAACACTTTCATTATTTGAATCACTAATAAATCCAGAAAAGTATGTGTAATTTTAAGTTTTTTGACTGCTATTTGTTACCACAGAATTACAAAATACCTTATTTTCCCTCATTGTATTTCACACATTAAAAACTTGATGTCAGCATTTTGTCATTACATGAATAATGTTTCTGTTTTAGTTATGTGTTCAGCATTTCTTGCCTTGCATTTCCTTTCATCCTACATTTACACAGATCGTTGTAGACACGGAACACACATGAAATGTATGTATTCCAAATAATGTTCCAAATATTTTATTTACCATATACAATTCCATACACCTAACTCCCAAATAAAGAGACTTCACCTCTTAGAATTTTGCATCTGACTTGACTTCAGCTGCTACGGTGGGGGAATGGGATAGCAGGATGCTTACTGCTTGTGCTGATTGACAAATTTAGAAAAGAAAGACCCCGCTGACAAGGTGCAAGGGAATTTAAGATGGCCTGGCATTACAGATATTTTCATAGGTTTCAGGGATTCTAGTGTTAACTAGCAAGTTTTCAAAGAACACCACAGTCTGATTATCTTTGACTATATTTATTACTAAGGAAATTCCTTAATTAAATTATATATATAAAAAAAACTACAAAGTGTAGCACTGAAGCTAATTTCATCAATGTTATCTCTTTAGTGGTGGGAATGTGAAGAAATGTTTAACCAAATTGTACCATGATGAAATAATAATTTTATTGTTTTGTATAAACAAGTGCACTCCTTGTAGTTTTTTTTTTATTCCTCCTTTGTATGTTTACTATATCACCATTACATGAAAAAATATTCATACTGACTTTCTAATACAAATGGGCATATTTACCCTAAGACAGTAATCTTTTTTTAATGCTAATTAAGCCTGTGATCATAACAAACACCAAAACTCCCTTGATTTTAATAGCTAAGAATAGATCTGAATGTTTCTTGAAACATATAAAAAGCTCTACAGCTCTTGTTATATCATTTGGCAATGGAAAAGTCAGCTGATGGATAATTTAGTTTTAATACAAAGAAAGGTAAATAAGTGAACTTCTCAGAGTTATTCTGCTCCTCTATAACAAGTATCTAATGTTTCATATATCTTTTATTAAGAATACATAACTCAGTTTGATATTGCATTGTAGTCTTACTTGCTCTGTAAAACACCTTGTGACATTTAATATTTTCAATGGCACTGTATAAAACAGATTGAGTGAAGTGCAAAAGTAGTAACAATATTTCACTTACATAAATGTGTTCAGAGTGACGTAATTTTTGTATGTTTTATGTGTTTAGCTTGAAACAGCAGTTTTATTTAAATGGAATCAGAATTAATATATGATGTCGATTTCCTTGATTTTGTAAGAAGAAGCTCAGTTTTAGATAAACAGAATACATAAGTAATGGTAAAGGAGACTTACATAAATCAGACATTGAGCGTTCACCTTTAATGTCCAAATGTATGCTCATTTTCACATGTAGTAGTTTTAAGTTCCTACAGACCTGATTGCTTATTCTTTTTTTTTCTTTTGAGTTTTCAGATATATTTACAATGTTTTAAAGTTTTTAACAATCTGCCCTAGCAATGGAAAATGTATCTTATGAAATTTTTATTCTCACTGCATTCCAGGACCTTGGGAACAAAAAAGATTATTATTTCTGCCTTTCCCTTATAGGCTATTTGTTGGTAATATTTTTAAACATGTCATTAATTATTTTAATATACCAAGAAAAAAAACTCCATGAGCCCATGTACATTTTTCTTTGTAATCTGCTTTTTTGTGAGCTAATTGGATCCACATCTTTTTATATTAAATTCATGGTTGACCTTAAAACCGATGTTCACATTATTTCTCGCTCACTTTGCTTTACTCAGATATTTCTTATTTATATGTATGCAGCCACAGAAATATCAGTTTTAACAGTCATGGCTCATGATAGATATATAGCAATAAATGCACCTTTACATTACATTACAATTTTCTCAACAATAAAAGTGCAAAAATTAATTGTTGCTATCTGGATTTATCCTGTTTTTATGGTATCCATTGGAATGTATTTATCTGTACGCTTACCTTTGTGTGGCAATGAAATTAATAGAGTATACTGTAACAATTGGGAAATTGTTAAACTATCCTGTACAGACACAAGTATTAACAATATTTATGGATCTGCTTTTCTCTGCACTTTTTTAATACCTTTCATTTTCATTTTTTATTCGTACATTAAAATCCTTTCTGTGTGCTGGAATAGCTCTAGATTTCAGAAATTTAAAGCTTTTCAAACATGTCTGCCTCATTTAATAACACTGATCTTTTTTTTAAGCTCCTTGCTGTTTGAATTAATTGAGAGCAGACTTAATGCAAAGAGAGTAACAAATGCAGTCACTGTATTTGCTTCATTAGAATTTTTTACAGTTCCCCCTCTTTTAAATCCATTAATATACGGCATGATATTGCCTGAAATTCGCAAAAGGGTTGTTTATTTATTTTTAAAGAGAAAATAAAAACGTGATTGTGATTTTGTAAATTTTCTCTTTGTGTTTTCTCCGTAAAGGTAAATAAATACTTAAATTAGAAAAAAGGATCAAAAACTTTGCAAAACATAACCCATAACTAAACTGTCATATTGTTGATATTCTACATTGACATTTACTTATCATTATTATTACATTTATCCTTCTGACTTATATAAACAGGACATATTATAATTGATTACATATACTATATATACACATTTTATTATAGCTGGAGGCCAGGCAGGTTAAGTGACATGCTCAGGTTCACGTAGAGAGTGAAAGCAGGAATCAGCCTTTGAGTTCACAGTCCAGTGATGTAGCCACTGCCTTTCAGGCTGCTTTTTCATGAATACAGTAGATGATAATAAAGTAATTTATGGTAATTTTATAAAACATAAAGCTATATTTATATACAGTATATGCTAAAATTCACATTTTGTACAAAATAATCTACAAATATACAATACTGAATTAGTTGAATAGAGCAACACTTTATTATTTTCCATCCATCCATTTTCCAACCCGCTGAATCCGAACACAGGGTCACGGAGGTCTGCTGGAGCCAATCCCAGCCAACAAAGGGCACAAGGCAGGAACCAATCCTGGGCAGGGTGCCAACCCATCGTAGACTTTATTATTTTTATTGTCATATTTGAGAATGAATACTGGCCATTGCCACAGACTATCGTACTGTAAGGATGTGAGTTAGACCCTTGGTGCAGACTTCCAAGCCGATGGAAAAAAAAAGTCTGCACAGCATGAACTCCAGAGAGGAAAACACCAACATGGATCTGATCATGTGAACATGTGGAAGAAGCAAAACGTTGCAAAAGAGTCAAAGAATGACTGGTGACTGGAGGCTGAGTACATGTGAGGAGGATACGCAGGGACGCTTCCCCATAGAAAGAAGAGTGTACTTGGTATCAGTCAAGAGAGAGCCATGAACAGTATGTTTATTGCTGTATTGTGTTGTCATTTGATAGATCCCTCTGACAATGATTTATTTTTTTTAATTACAAGTAAAAATCATTGCAAGTTAGGCAAGAGTTTATAACATGTCCCTGAGATGGACTGGTGTTTCCTTCCAAAGTGAATTCCATGCAAACACTGCAGCCTGTATAGGCCCTGACTTTAGGTGACGCTGAACTGATTGAGTGGGTGGGTTTCCGGCTGTTTTACTTGGGGTTAAGCAAACCAGGATTAGCTGCTCCTGCACAGCATGATTGAAAGGAATATTTTAAATATAAAATACAGCGATAGTGAAGGTAATGAAAAAGATTTTAACATTTTAACAAATATAATGCCTTGGTATATGGAAAAACTAACTGATGCATTGATCTGTTAATAAACAATGCATCTTCAGCTGTCATTTCACTATTGAAAAATAAAATAACATCAGTTTGACTTTGAAGACTAGTCTTGTCTTCCCCTTTTTTTGTAAGCATCTTTTCTAATAATATTTCTCTTAATATGGTTGCCTAAAGGTGTATCTTCAGCTAATGAAATCATTACAAAATTGTGTATATTTAACCGATAAATGTGTTAATTCATTGTATGAAAGTATTTTTTGACTTTGTTATGTTGTTTGGTAGATGAAGCAAAGGTGTTTGAAAAATGAAATTGTACTTATTTAATTTTGCATACATGATGTAATCAATAATAATAACAGTTCTAGTAAAATATTAAAATATATGCTTTTGTCTTCATGAATATGCCATCAGTTCAACCATATTTCCTAATTAGAATGTAAAAAATGAGGTTGATGGTTTCCTCCCAAAAATCAAGGAAAGACTATTTACACATCTTGGCTTTCTCCCTTGACAGTTAAATACTAAACTGATGCTCCAACAGCATTTGAATGATGCATTTAGAAAGCTGCCTTATGTAAAACTTTATTTAAAGACTTGGATTCACATATTCAAGTAAATATGTTTGTCTCTGAGCAGCAGCAAAAGCTCACCTTTCTGTTGTCACAATTCAGTTGTGCAAATAACTAAAAAAAATACACATTTTCTTGTTTTTGTTTTTGTCTTGTTTTTACAGGGTTGCTGTAATTATGTTTCTAGTGGCAAAGGTTATGTGCAGAACCTAAGAGACAAGTGTGTTGTCAGTTCCAAGAATGTGAAACAGCACAAATGTTTTGCAGCTCAGACATCCACTGTTTGTTCTTTACTGGAAACCCAGTTGATTACTAGCATTGTGTGTTGGTGTGCTATTGCTGTAATATTAAAAACAGCTAACTCAAAGATTCACGTTTATTTTACAAAATTTAACAAACCATTTTTTCTTAAGGGGAAAAATAAAATTGTAAACAAACGGTCAACTTCTTTTGAACAGTAAAAATAGTTTTTCTACACCAGAGGACTTGATCACAATCATTGTCATTAAATAAAAGCAAGGAGTTGTCCACCATATTTTTATTCAAAAGCCAGAGCCAAAACACTAAGATGAAAATAAAGTCAAGAGGAATGAGCAAGAGTGAGTGTGAGAAAATGAGACTCTCTAATAGCACTTTTTCATTGATTGAATTGGAATCTTGGATAAAGAGGTTTGTGCTATTCCACTGTAATTTATCAGAATCTGGATGTGTTGTGGAAGAACTTTCCTCTTTCTTCAAGGAAGACTCTTCACGGAGCCCAAATTAGAATGCAGAACATTTCTTTATTTGCACAGATTTCTGCACAAAAGTCTCGGTCCATGGAGTGAGCAATCAGTTAAACATTTCATCTGCTTTTATACTTTCACCTCATCTAATACAGCATGTCATTTGACTGTTAATAAGCAGACCTTTATCTCCTTATCCAGTCAATTCATGTAGAATATCCCATTATTCTGAATGCTGCTTCATTAAGAGGTGTGTTTTGCAAATTGTCCCATTGATCTTAATACCACTTCATAGGAGGGGTGTATGGGCTTTCTTATCAGTTTATCCCATTTTTCTGGAGAGGTATTTGGCACTTATTTACCTTATTCTAATCTTGGAAAATTATGTTTTTGGCTTCTCTAAAACAAGGCAGAGACTTCATGTGCTTACGCTTTATGTTACATTTAGTTAACCCTGGTGTTACATTCAATCCTTTTACTTATGTTTAATAATTCTGTTATAGCTTCATATATTTACTTGTAATAGATTTTACAAGATTAGCATATACTGTATTAACAAAATCCCAAAGAAGATGGACCCTGCCAACCAGGCAAAATTCCCTAGAAACCTATTGTTAGCTTGTTCTTGCTTTCAAAATTATGCTGTAACACACAGAATTTAAATGAAAAATTATCAGAACATATCTCTTACAAAGAAATACAATTCAAGTCATACATGAAAGAAAAACCAGGCAATTAAATTTACAAAATACAAAATTCTTGTAAATTAACAATTATTGAAAGAACCAATATTTTTTAAGCAATCATAAACAAAGTGGACAATTATGCAAACTTCAGCCTCATGCAGTATGTTTTTTCTTAGTATTGACTTAGGACAGGAAAATAACTTAAAAAGACCAAATTTGACTGAAGTGAATCTCAGCAAAAGACTTCTGGGTAAATATTTCTAAAAAGATCACCGTAACTGAAACAGAATCAAAATCTCATATAGGGACAAAACGGTTTGCCAACATCTACAGAAAATCATAATGAACACAGCAAACCTGTCTCAAAATGAAATGCCAGCCCAACTTAACCAAACACTTCACACAGTCACAATATGTTCTTTGTTTCTTAACCAACAAAGCCAAACCAAAATGTCCAGAGAAGAATTCTTCAATTTACTGTATGGTTTAATCCTCAAAAACAGCCAAAAGCCAATCTCTGTGAGTACTTCATTAAAGAGTAATTTGGGATACTGCAAAGTGGAGGAAAGAATTCTAAAGGTGACAAGACTTTCTAGACATGAGACAAAGGATCCTACAAAGTAAAAATTGTTGGCATATCTGGACATTCACCTCTAAACACAGTCTCACCTGTGCTGGTATTTGATTATTAAATTCTGACTCTGCCACTGCAGAGCCACATCAGAAACAGCTTTTGTTCTATCCAGAGAGCCCACCACACCGTAATCAGTAATCTTCTACTTCCTTTTGCTGCTCCCTTTAGGGGTTGCCACAGCGGATCATCTTCTTCCATATCTTTCTGTCCACTACATCTTGTTCTGTCACACCCATCACCTGCATGTCATCTCTCACCACATCCATAAACCTCCTCTTAGGCCTTCCTCTTTTCCTCTTACCTGGCAGCTCCATCCTTAACATGCTTTTCTCAATATACTCCGCATCTCTCCTCTGCACATGTCCAAACCAATACAATCACGCCTCTCTGACTTTGTCTCCCAACCATCCAACTTGAGCTCATTCTCTAATGTACTCATTTCTAATCCCATCCATCCTTGTCACACCAAGTGCAAATCTTAGCATCTTTAACTCTGCTACCTCCAGCTCTGTCTCCTGCTTTCTGGTCAGTGCCACCGTCTCCAACCCATATAACATAGCTGGTCTCACTACTGTCCTGTAGACCTTCCCTTTCACTCTTGCTGATACCCGTCTGTCACAAATTACTCCTGACACTCTCCTTCACCCATTCCACCCTGCCTGCTCTCTCTTTTTCGCCTCTCTTCCACACTCCCTGTTACTCAGTACTGCTGTACTGTTGATCACAAGTATTTAAACTCATCCACCTTCACCAACACTTCTCCCTGCATCCTCACCATTCCACTGACCTCTCTCTCATTTACACACATGTATTCTGTCTTGTTCCTACTGACCTTCATTCCTCTCCTCTCTAGAGCATATCTCCACCTCTCCTGGGTCTCCTCAACCAGCTCCCTACTATCGCTATAGATCACAGTGTCATCAGCAAACATCATAGTCCATGGGCACTCCTGTCTAATCTTGTCTGTCAACCTGTCCATCACCATTGCAAATAAGAAAGGGCTCAGAGCCGATCCCTGATGTAATCCCACATCCAGCTTGAATGCATTCGTCACTCCTATTGCAGACTTCACCACTGTCACACTTTCCTCGTTCATATCCTGTACAGCTCTTACATACTTCTCTGCCTCTCCCGACTTCCTCATACAAAACCACAGCTCCTCTTGAGGCACCCTGTCATATGCTTTCTCCTGGTCCACAAGGACGCAATACAAATCCTTTTGGCCTTCTCTATACTTCTATATCAACATCCTCAGAGCAAACATTGCATGTGATGCTCTTTCTTGGCATGAAACCATACTGCTGCTCACTAATCATCACCTCACTTCTTAACCTAGCTTCCACTACTCTTTCCCATAACTTCATGTTGTGGCTTATCAGTTTTATCCAACTGTAGTTACTACAGTCCTGCACTTCCCCCTTATTATTAAAAATCTGCACCAGTACACTTCTTCTCCACTCCTCAGGCATCCTCTCATTTTCCAAGATTCCATTAAACAATCTGGTTAAAAACTCCACTGCCATCTCTCCTAAACACCCCCATGCTTCCACAGGTATGTCATCTGGACCAACGACCTTTCCATTTTTCATCCTTTTCATAGTTGTCCTTAATTCCTCATTCTCATTCTCTTCATTCATCAAACTCTCAAAGTACTCTTTCCATCTGCTGAACACCCTCTCCTCGCTTGTGAGTATGTTTCCATCTTTATCCTTTACTAGCAGAATACCCGCACTTCGCAGCGGAGAAGTAGTGTGTTAAAGAAGGTACGAAAAAGAAAAGGAAAAATTTTAAAAATGACGTAACATGATTGTTAATGTAATTGTTTTGTCATTGATATGAGTGTTGTTGTCATATCTATCTATTTATATATATATATATATATATCTGTATGTATATATATATATATATATATATATATATATATATAGCAAAATACCAGCTTGGCAGCGGAGAAGTAGTGTGTTAAAGAAGGAAAGAGAAAGAAAAGGAAACATTTTGAAAATAACGTAACATGATTGTCAATGTAATTGTTTTGTCACTGTTATGAGTGTAAGCTGTGATATATATATATAGCAAAATAGCAGCTTAGCGATGTCATGTGTTAAAGAAGTTATGAAAAAGAAAAGGAAACATTTTAAAAATAATGTAACATGATTGTCAAAGTAATTGTTTTGTGTATTTGGTGGCAGCATCACAAAGTTATTTTCGTCTAGCTGCATCAGAAAATGTACCATGACGTCTGACACGCCTCCTTTTTACTGTTTTCTCACAGCTTGGATTGCTGCTGTCATATACACACACACACACATACATACATACATACATACATACATACACACACACACATATATACAGTATATATATATACATACCTATCTACATCATATATACACACACATACATACACACACACAAATTATATATATGTGTGTATGTATGTATGTGTGTGTGTGTGTGTGTGTGTATATATATATATACACATACATACATACATATATATACACACATACATATACTTGTGTGTATGTTTGTATGTGTCTATATGTGTGTGTATAGCTTTGGTCACTGAGTGCAAGGGAAAAATAATAAAATATAGTCTATAAGTTATTAAACAGTAAAACATTAACGTTTTAAGAAGTACAGGTACATTGAGCTGTGGTGGGTTGGCACCCTTCCCAGGATTGGTTCCTGCCTTGTGCCCTGTGTTGGCTGGGATTGGCTCCAGCAGACCCCCGTGACCCTGTATTCGGATTCAGCGGGTTAGAAAATGGATGGATGGAGGTACATTGAGCACTACTGGAGTGGTTGGGTAAACTACATTTTAAAGACTGTGTAACACAACAGGTAAGTAACTAACAGCAGCTAAAATGTATATGGATCATCTCTCGGTAGTAGATCCCTTTTGAAAGGCGCTACACGACGGCTGTGGTATAGAAATTACATTTTCTATGTGAACGTTCAAATTTTTGCCTCTGGTAATGTGCCTTACCGGCAATTAAAGAAAATTAGTTTTGTGTCCTCTGCAGTGTTAAGAGAGAAAGGCTTTGGTTTGGGATAAAAGGAAAAAAGATGTAAAGAAAGGAAAGTTGCCTTTTTCTTTTATATAGTATAGAGATGTGTTCGCTGGCGTTATGATCGCCTTTTGGGGACAGTCGCGGTGGGTCTTGTGTAGACTGGTGAGACGTCCCCGCACTGTCAGTCCTTCACTCCTGTGCGTATCTTCATAATCCGAGCTGAGGACCTCATAATCGTATACGTGCAAAAGAAAGTGTGAATCGCCTTAATATTATTTTGCCGTGGTGTATAAAAGGGGTCCCGTGTTTGCACTTGTCTGGGCTATAGTGCAGGGGGAGGAAGAAAAAAATTAAAAGTGCTCACTTTGATTTAAGGCAGAAGCGCAGTCAGCGTCTCAAAGGCCGGCACAGCTATGCACGCGCGCTGGCTGCTCGACTTTTGCTGGGCAGGAGACCCCAGTTTTTGTACACATGTTCATGATATCAAAAGTCTCAGCGCTCTTTGGAGGTAATTCATATATTATATATATAGAAAAATACCTACCTCATAGCGGAGAAGTAGTGTGTTAAAGAAGTAATGAAAAAGAAAAGGAAACCTTTTAATAATTACGTAACATGATTAACATTGTCATGAGTGTTGCTGTCATATATATTCCTGCCTAAATAAGTCACCCTCGCTTTTCTCTTACTTTGTTACCGTTCATTTAATCATGGCTAGTGGCGGAAAAATTATAAAATGGAAGGAGGATGGCTTTACCAAAACAATTATTGATGGCGAATCGATTATTCATAAAGCTTGAATTGGTGACCTGTTTTTCTGTGTTAACCTCATATTTTTCATACTTCTTCTCAAACTAAGGTGGTGCGAGGGTAAAATGAATCGGGGAGCGCTGATCAATGTAATCAGTGTACCAGGAAATCATGCATTGACAAAAGCTCCCCTTTGCTTGTAATGCAAAGTGTGATTAAATGCATTATTTTTTAACGCGTTATGGAGCACATGCATCGAAGCTTCTCAGCTGTGCTTATGCTAAGAAAAGGAAAGATTTTAAAAATAACGCAACACGATTGTCAATGTAACCTTTTTTAAGTAGTGCCTGGAGGATTCAGTGTGAAGAAACTCTAGAGACAGAGTGTGTATTAACTTGTGGATTTTTCTGTGAGTATTTGGTGGCAGTGTGACGAAGTTGCTTCGGAAGACGGCGTTAGCCGCGAAGCTCAGCTCAGAGCAAAATGAAGTAAATGGGAGGCGATGATGACGTGACTCCCCACCCGCCTTAACTGTCAATCCCCCACAAACACAGTCTCTCGGAATTTGCATAAGCACACCCCTTCACCTGCAATTTTAACTTAGTTACAAAGTGATCAAAGCTCTCGTTTATATCCTGCGTCCTCTCATTAAACTTGTATCCCGCGTTACTTGTGGGCATGTGAAACGCCAGCGGTAGCCTGTCTATGAACTTAATTTAAAGTTTAGGTTTACACCTTGCTTTCTTTCTGAGGTAGCAACACTCATGAATATGGTAGTATATGTCGCTCGCTCGCTTCTTATTGTTTCGCTGCCTTCTCAATTATATAATGCATGTTTTCTTAAGCGCTTTTTGGAGGTCTTCCTGGTTTTCTACGCACTGCACGTCATTGCAGCTCAACTCCATTAGAATTAGAATTAGAATTAGAACAATCTAGACGAGAACAGGCCATTCAGCCCAACAAAGCTCGCCAGTCCTATCCACTTGCTTCCTCCAAGAAAACATCAAGTCGAGTTTTGAAAGTCCCTAACGTCTTACTGTCTACCACACTACTTGGTAACTTATTCCAAGTGTCTATCGTTCTTTGTGTAAAGAAAAACTTCCTAATGTTTGTGCGAAATTTACCCTTAACAATTTTCCAACTGTGTCCCCGTGTTCTTGATGAGCTCATTTTAAAATACAAGTCTCGATCCACTGTACTAATTCCCTTCATAATTTTAAACACTTCAATCATGTCACCTCTTAATCTTCTTTTGCTTAAACTGTAAAGGCTCAGCTCTTTTAATCTTTCCTCATAATTCAACCCCTGTAGACCTGGAATCAGCCTAGTCGCTCTTCTCTGGACCTTTTCTAGTGCTGCTATGTCCTTTTTGTAGCCTGGAGACCAAAACTGCACACAGTACTCAAGATGAGGCCTCACCAGTGCATTATAAAGGTTTAGCATAACCTCCTTGGACTTGTAACTGTAACATTACAGTTAATGGAGAAAAATACCTTCCAGTTATGACCATTAGGCGTAGAATTTCGAAATGAAACCTGCCCAACTTTTGTAAGTAAGCTGTAAGGAATGAGCCTGCCAAATTTCAGCCTTCTACCTACACGGGAAGTTGGAGAATTAGTGATGAGTCAGTGAGTGAGTGAGTGAGTGAGGGCTTTGCCTTTTATTAGTATAGATCACCCTAACCTGCTGCACATCTTTCCCAGATCTGTCCCTTTGTCTAGCCAATTGGTACAGGTCCTTTTCTCCCTCCTTAGTGTCCAACCCTTATATAACTCATCATATACCTTTTCAATAGCCTTCGCCACCTCTCTTTTCACCTTGCGCCTTATCTCCTTGTACTCTTGTCTACTATCTGCATCTATCTGACTATCCTACTTCTTCTTCGCCATCCTCTTCCACTGTATACTCTCCTATACTTCCCTATTGCACTACCAGGTTTCCTTTTCCTCCTTCCTCTGTCCAAATTTCATGCCAAGCACCCTTGCTGTCACCCTGTAGTTGCCCAACTGTCTGGTAATTCTTCACTGCCAACCAAGTGCCTGTCTCACCTCCTCCCTAAAATTAACCTTGCAGTCTTCCTTTTTCAACTTCCACCATTTGATCCTTGGCTCTGCCCTCACTCTCTTCCTCTTCTTGATCTCCAATGTCATCCTACAGACTGCCATCCTATGCTGCTTAACTGCACTTTCCCCTGCAACAACTTTGCAGTCTTCAATCTCCTTCAGTTTGACTCTTCTGCATAGGATGCAATCCACCTGTGTGCATCTTCCTCCACTCTTTTACGTCACCCTATGTTCCTCCATCTTCTTAAAATATGTATTCACTTATAGGTATTCCTCTGACCTTCTTCATTCCTCTACTTGACACCATACCTACCCATCACTTCCTTGTCTCCTATGTTCCCTTCACCAATATATCAATTGAAATCCAATCCAATCACCACTTTCTTTCTCTTGGGTACACTGCTCATTACTTCATCCAACTCACTCCAAAAATCTTTTTTCTCATCCATTGCACACCCAACTTGCGGGGCATATGCACTAACAACATTCATCATCACACCTCCGATTTCCAGCTTCATAATCATTACTCTGTCTGACACTCTTTTCACCTCCAAAACACTCTTGACATACTTTTCCTTCAAAACAACCCCTACCCCATTTCCCTTCCCATCCACACCATGATAGAACAATTTGAATCCACCTCCGATCCACCTGGCCTTACTCCCCTTCCATCTAGTCTCTTGCACGCACAATATATCAACCTTTCTTCTCTCCATCATATCTGCTACTCTCTCCCCTTACCAGTCATACTGCCAACATTCAAAGTTCCTACCCTCAGTTCCACTCTCTTTACTTTCCTCCTCTCCTCGTGCCTCCGGACACGTCTCCCCCCTCTTCTTCTTCTTCTCCTTCTCCGGCAAACAGCAGCCCAGTTTCCGCCAGCACCCTGTTGGATAACAGTTTTGGTGGCGTTTGTTGTTAACCGGGGCTTGACGGATCCAGTATGGAAATTTGTATTGTTGTCTGCATATTGATTTGGCAAAATTTTACACCAGATGCCCTTCCTGACGTAACCCTCCCCATTTATCCGGGCTTGGGACCAGCACGAAGAGACACATTGGTTTGTGCATTCCCTGTGGCTGGGTTTCTTAATGAGTAATCTACAGATGCAAAATTTCAACTCATTGACACTGGGGAAGATAGGCTCCGGGATGCTTTGTTTTCCTGATGGTCTGTAATATTAGCTTTCACCTGATGAAGTAGATGAATAATCTCATCAAAACATCTCCCAGTGTGGCAAGGGTTGGTGACAACATCACTACTGCCATGCACTAATTGGCCAAATTAGCATCATTGACGAGGATGAGTACAGGAGGGAAGTAAAAGACTAGGCCACATGGTGCCATAACACCAACCACTCTCTGAATAACAATAAGACAAAAGAGATTGCTGGTGACTTCATGAAAAACAGTTAGTCACACTGTTCACCAGTGAAACAGACAGCTTTTTAAGGTTCCTGGGTGTTTTGCCTCTGACATACTCCCCACAGCAGCAGCATATACTGTATAAGGGGGGCACAACACAGGCTGTTTTTCCTAAGAACGCCAAAGACATTAGCGGTGGTGGGAAATAAAGCCTTGCTGAAATTGTTTTGCTGCATCAGTACTTTTGAATGTTTAGCAGCACCACTACCCACGTCTTCAAACTTTTGCAAAGGAGTTCCAGCAAGATGACCTGAAAAACATGTAAATCTGGGATAATGGCTTCTCAGTGGATGGGCTGGAAATGTTTAAAAATTTGTTCAAATGTACATTATTAATCCCTCCTCGAACCGCCACCTTATCGTGGTGGAGAGGTTTGCGTGTCCCAATGATCCTAGGAGCTCTGTTGTCCAGGGCTTTATGCCCCGGTAGGGTCACCCAAGGCAAACGGTCCTAGGTGAGGGATGAGACCAAGAGCAGTTCACTAGACCTCCTATGATGAAGAAAAAATTTGGACGCCGTTTTCCCTCACCCGGACATGGGTCAACTGGGCCCCCCTCTGGAGCCAGGCCTGGAGGTGGGGCTCAATGGCGAACACATGGTGGCCGGGCCGGCACCCATGGGGCTCGGCCGGGCACAGCCCAAAAAGGCAACGTGGGTCCCCCTTCTCACGAGCTCACTAATAATGGGAGGGGCCAAGGAGGTCAGGTGCAGTGTGAGTTGGGTGGTGGCCGAAGGCAGGGACCTTTGCAGTCCGATCCTCGGCTACAAAAGCTGGCTCTTGAGACGTGGAATGTAATCTCTTTGAAGGGGAAAGAGCCTGAGCTAGTGCGCGAGGTCGAGAGGTTTCGGCTAGATATAGTCGGGCTAATCTCAACGCACAGCTTAGACTCTGGAACCAATCTCCTTGAGAGGGGCTGGACTCTCTGCCACTCTGGAGTTGTCACTGGTGAGAGGCGCCGAGCGGGTGTGGGCATACTTATTGCCCCCGAACTTGGAGCCTGTACATTGGGGTTTAGCCCGATGGACGAGAGGGTGGCCTCCCTCTGCCTTCAGGTGGGGGGACAGGTCCTTTCTGTTATTTGTGCGTATGCGCCGAACAGCAGTTTGGAGTACCCACCCTTTTTGGAGTCCCTGGAGCAGGTGCTAGAGGGCATACCTTCTGGGGACTCCCTCATACTGCTCAGAGACTTCAATGCTCATGTGGGCAATGACAGTGAGACCTAGAAGGGTGTGATTGGGAGGAAAGCCCCCCTCCCCGATCTGAACCCGAGCGGTGTTTTTTTATTGGACTTCTGTGCTCGCCACGGATTGTCCATAATGAACACCATGTTCAAGCACAGGGGTGTTCATATGTGCACTTGGCACCAGGACACCCTAGGCCTCAGTTCAATGATCGACTTTGTGGTCATGTCGTCGGACTTGCAGCCACATGTCTTGGACACTTGGATGAAGAGAGGGGCGGAGCTGTCAACTGATCACCACCTGGTGGGGAGTTGGCTTCGATGGTGGGGGAGGATGCTGGTTAAGCCTGGTAGACCCAAATGTGTTGTGAGGGTCTGCTGGGAACATCTGGCAGAATCCTCTGTCAGAAGTAGCTTCAACTCCCACCTCCGGCAGAACTTGGACCACGTCCCGAGGGAGGTGGGAGACATTGAGTCTGAATGGGTCATGTTCCGTGCCTCTATTGTTGAGGCAGCTGACCGGAGTGTCGGTGCCTGTCGTGGCGGCAATCCCCGAACCCGTTGGTGTACACCGGCATTGAGGTATGATGTCAAGCTGAAGAAGGAGTCCTACCGGAACCTTTTATCCTGTGGGACTCTGGAGGCAGCTAATAGGTACCGACAGGCCAAGCAGAATACGGCTTCAGTGGTTGCTGAGGCAAAAACTCAGGCATTGGAGGAGTTTGGGGAAGCCATGGAGAACGACTTTTGGACGGCTTTGAGGAAATTCTGGTCCACCGTCCGGCGTCTCAGGAGGGGGAAGCAGTGCAGTGTCAACACTGTATATGGTGGGGATGGTGCGCTGCTGACCTCAACTCGGAACGTTGTTTGTCGGTGGGGGAAGTACTTCGAAGACCTCATCAATCCCACTAGCATGCATTCCAATGAGGAAGCAGAGCCTGGGGACTCGGAGGTGGGCTCCCCATCTCTGGGGCTGAGGTCACCAAGGTGGTCAAAATAGTCCTTGGTGGCAGGGCCCTGGGGGTGGATGAGATACACCTGGAGTGCCTCAATACTCTGGGTGTTGTAGGACTGTCTTGGTTGACACGTCTCTGCAACATCGCATGGACATCGAGGACAGTGCCTCTGGATTGGCAGACCGCGATGGTGGTCCCCCTCTTTAAAAAGGGGGCCCAGAGGGTGTGTTCCAACTATAGAGGGATCACACTCCTCAGCCTCCCTGGAAAAGTCTATTTGGGGGTCCTGGAGAGGAGGGTCCGTCGGATAGTCGAACCTCGGATTCAGGAGGAATAGTGTGGTTTTCGTCCTGGTTGCGGAACAGTGGACCATCTCTACACCCTTAGCAGAATCCTGGAGGGTGCATGGGAGTTTGCCCAACCAGTCTACATGTGTTTTGTGGACTTGGAAAAGGCGTTCGACTGTGTCCCTCGGGGAATCCTGTGGGGGGTGCTCTGGGAGTATGGGGTACCGGACCCCCTGATAACAGCTGTTCGGTCCCTGTACAACTAGTGTCAGAGCTTGGTCCACATTGCCGGCAGTAAGTCGAACCTGTTTCCAGTGAGAGTTGGACTCCGCCAGGGCTGCCCTTTGTCACCGATTTTGTTTTATGGACAGAATTTCTAGGCGCAGCAAAGGTGTTGAGGGGGTCTGGTTTGGTGGACTCACGATTGGGTCACTGCTTTTTGCAGCTGATGTTTTCCTGTTTGCTTCATCAGGCTGTGATCTTCAGCTCTCTCTGAATCGGTTTGCAGCTGAGTGTGAAGCGGCTGAGATGAGAATAAGCACCTCCAAATCCGAGACCATGGTCCTCAGCCGGAAAAGGGTGGAGTGCCCTCTCAGGGTTGAGGGAGAAATCATGCCTCAAGTGGAGGAGTTCAAGTATCTCGTGGTCTTGTTCATGAGTGAGGGAAGAATGGAGCGTGAGATTGACCGGCGGATCGGTGCAACGTCTGCAGTGATGCGGGCACTGCATCGGTCTGTCGTGGTGAAAAAGGAACTGAGCTGTAAGGCAAGGCTCTCAATTTACCAGTCAATCTACGTTCCTACCCTCACCTATGATCATGAGCTATGGGTAGTGACCGAAAGAATGAGATTGTGAATACAAGCGGCTGAAATGAGTTTCCTCCGCAGGGTGTCTGGGCTTTCCCTTAAAGATAGGGTGAAAAGCTCAGTCATCCAGGAGGGGCTCAGAGTAGAGCCGCTGCTCCTTCGCATCGAGAGGAGTCAGATGAGGTGGCTCGGGCATCTGATCAGGATGCCTCCTGGATGCCTCCCTGGTGAGGTGTTCCGGGCACGTCCAACCGGGAGAAGGCCCCGGGAAAGACTCAAGACACGTTGGAGGGACTATGTTTCCCGGCTGGCCTGGGAACGCCTTGGGATTCTCCCGGAAGAGCTGAAAGAAGTGGCCGGGGAGAGGGAAGTCTGGGCCTCTCTGCTCAAGCTGCTGCCCCCGCGACCCGACCTCGGATAAGCGGAAGAGGATGTACATTATTAATTATGTTTAAGACAACATAGTTATTTTAGGATCAATAGAAAGGTAATTTTCACCTTTCAGTATTTGGGTCATCGATCCATGCTGCAAAAGGTTTAAATAAAAGAAAATCTAAAATAAATAAATAAAGCAAAAGAAAGAAGAGTTGAGGGATTTCCAGGGAGAGACTAATACATTTTTTTTGCAATGATTGGTAATAACCTTTTCTGAACAGCAGTAAGAGGGCAGATGAGAAGTCTAATTGTAGGATAGATTAGTAGAAAGAATGGAGAGCACTAATTACAGGCAAAAGGCCAGAAAGCATGAACCACTTGGCATCTCTAAAATATACAACAAAAATGACCCTGAAACAATTTTGACAGATTTCAAATTCCATTATACTTTATTTTCATGTCTTCTTTTTTAATAGTTAACGCATTGCTGCTCTATTCATCAGACACACACACAGCTATTAAATTAAACAATATTATATACAACATAACTACCTTATCACATTTGGTTTTGTAAGTTCAGCCAAATGGTAGGCTTGTCAATAGGTTAGACACTTGGTTTGGCAGGGAGTGATAACGCAGGAGGTATCAGATCATTAAAAGTAGTGCTTAATATCAGCACAACTTCAATGTTAGTTTTAGTACTGCCGGGATCCTGATTATATGTTAAACAGAGAAACAAAATCTTTTTTTTAGAACTGTTACTGCTGGGCATCACCAAACTCATTCACAGGCTGAAGTAATAATGAAGAATAATGAAGAAAATATGAGTCTTGTTGCACAGATCGGAAATATCCCGGGTTCCCAAAATGTCACCCAGGCAGAGTATTGAAAACAGAAACGTGCTCTTGCTTTGCTAATGTGGACTTTAATAACAACTTGTCAATAAGAAATATACAGTAAGGAAGTGGCGAGAATGATTTACATGGTGACAGTAAGAAAAAAACATTTGCCGTATATCATAGTAAACACATTAATAACAAAAACACAGGTGATCATTATTTTTATTGATTCATTTCAGTCACAATTACAACTGGTGTGTTTTAAACGCACCACTGTATATATCATTATGTATTTAGTAACAGCATAGTCTTAATCCATTTAAATTCTTTTTCAGGCATAAGTGATAAAAATGTTTGTAATGTATTTTATCATATGCTAAATAAGCAATCATCAAAGTTTGTATGGCAGACTGTAAATACTGCCAAGGCTGGTGTGAATATTTCTTCAGCCCAGCAGGCTGATGCATTACAGTATATGGGAGAGGGTCTGTGTTTCAAGACCATCTTCCTGGTTCAGCTTAGCACTTTTTCTTGTGAGGTTGCCTGACAAAATGGTTACTAGATTTCTCTTACAATATGCCTTACAATGTTTACATAGACTTATTTTCCAATAATATATACATTTTTTTTGTACAGAAGACAATGTATTTCATGTTTATTTTATTCATTATTACTAAATGCGATTGAACTTATATTTTAGATTGCTCTAGCTCTGTAATACATAATTTACAGCAGGTTCTTTTTATGACACTGCTATTTACTTCTGCTCCTTGCTTAAATTAAAAAAGAAATTATTGTGTCTTCAATGAAAAACACATTGGGTAATTATCATTCTTTAAAATACCAAAAACATAAATATAACTCTCCTTCCCAATACTCATGGGTTTCTGAAATAATTAAATATAATTACACTTAATACCTGAATTTACATGTGAAAAGCAACACAATTTTTAACAGGTATATTTATTGCTGGACCAGCTTCTGATATGTTGTCTACATTTGGAATACAGAATAAACAACTCATTATTTTAATCATGGGACAAAAGCATAGTTTATCTGACTGGTAATGTTCGTTTTGTAACTGAAAAAATGCGCATAACTCTTCTGCGTATTTCAGGTAAAATAATTCCATATATTAAAGGGTTTAAAAGCGGTGGTACTATGACAAACTCCAAAGAAGCAATGGTACTGACCAAGTCTGATGTTCTCTTTAAATGCATCCGGCTCTCTGTTGATTCAAATATTGTAGAACAGAAAAAAAGAATGAATGTAATTAAATGTGGAAGACAAGTTTGGAAAGCTTTAGATTTGTAAGATCGGGACCTATTCCAGCACAAAACAAGGATTTTTATATATGAATAAAGAATGAAGATGGTAGGTAATAAAAACATACTAAAGGCCAGTGATCCATAAATATTATTAACGCTGGTGTCTGTACAGGACAACTTTACAATTTCCCAGTTATTACAGTACACTGTGTTAATGGTATTTCCACACAATTGTAGACTGCTGGACAGGGATATCAAAATACTCACACAACAAATTGGACATAACCAGGCAACAAAGACTAATTTGGCTGTTTTTGTTCTGGAAATGATGGTACAGTATAATAGTGGGACATTTATCGCTATGAATCTATCATATGCCATAACTGTTAAAATGGTCATTTCAATACAAAAATAAACATAAAGGAAAAAAATTTGAGTAAAACAAACTGAGCGAGAAACTACTGGAATATCTGTTTTAAGGTCAATCAATAATTTTATATAAAAAGTTGTGGCGCCAATGAGTGCACTAATCAACAAATTGCATAGAAAAATGTACATAGGCTCATGGAGGCTTTTTTCAAAAATTATTATCAGAATTAAAGAGAGATTTAAAAACAGAATTACAAGGTATGCAATTAGTGCAGCCACAAAATATAAATGTTTAACGTTCCCCATGTCTTTAAAGGAAAGAAGTATAAAACTTGTAACATAGGAGGAATTTTCCATCACGTTTTGGGGTCTATAAATTGAGAGTGAAACTGCAAAAATGTGAGAACACCAAATTTAAAAGCAAAGAAAATCTGCCCCTTTTGACTTCTGAGATGTAAATAATAAATCCAGCTTTTAGACCGGGTTATGGCAACAGTTCATTGAAGCATCAGATACACCACAGGTCAGTATACTTCCTATTGATTAAAAACAAAAGGGTTAATAGATTCACAGTAAAAAATACTCATATATATATATATATATATATACACACACACACACACATATATATATAAATATATATATATACACACCTATATACTGTATGATTATACAATAGCTTTATTAAACTAAAAAAGGAATATCACAAGGGCACAGTGCACTTAATGTACAGGTCATATATAACAAATAAATAAGTAAATAATAATATAAATGAATAAGTAAATAGTAATACAAGTGTATACATATTATACAATATATCTATATGTGTCTATATGTGTATACTGCTATTATGTACACTTGGCAGAATAGTTTTCAGTACAAGACAAAAAAAATAATAAAATAAATGAAAGAACAGTAGCTTTGACCAGTAACGCAGAGAAATAATACTATGAATTCTATATGATTGAGTGTTTTACTGATTCCTTTTATTTTCTCGCCTTCATTCAGTATGATACTATATTAAGTGTGGCCCACTTTCATGTAATACTCCCAGAAATAAAAAAAAGCATGTACTTAGTTTTTACCTTTCCTTCTGGAATTTCTTAAGTGATTCATCATATGGCACTCCTGGTGGTAAATGATGTAAAATGTAAAAGGTTACACCTTTATATATAGAATATCATATCAGTGTTTGCTTTGTATTTGCCTGATAGTGTCTCAGGAGTCCTTATTATTTTTCTCTTTATGAAGAGTGCTGATGAATACAATTCCATGGAATTGTGTAGCATTCATGGCTTTAGGCACAACAAGTAAATAATTTAAAATGCCATGAGAAATTGTCCCTTCTGATTATGTTCATTATTTCATATTTTTATTAGATTAAGTAGATATTACATGAAAAATTATGTAATGGTATTCGGTTTTCTCCCACAGTCCAAAGACATGCAGGTTAGGTGCATTGGTGATTCTAAATTGTCCCTAGTGTGTGCTTGGTGTGTGTGTGTGTGTGTGTGCCCTGTGGTGGGTTGGCGCCCTGCCCGGGTTTGTTTATTGCCTTGCGCCCTATGTGGGCTGGGATTGGCTCCAGCAGACCCCCGTGACCCTGTAGTTAGGATATAGCGAGTTGGATAATGGATGGATGGACGGATGAATAAAGAAAGTACAGAGTTTGTTTTTTATGAAAGCTTTATAGAGTCCAATGCCTTAGTCATATAATTCAATAAAATGCTTCCCCTGAATTACAAATGACTAGTTTATGAATATTTGAGTACAATACAAACATAGAGCAAAACAACATAGATCAAAATTGATTAACGTTACTGTAGCCCAGCAATATCTGACCATTAACTAATTATTGAACTATGGCCAGTTGACAGCAGAGAAAAGGATAACAAACACTCCAATAAACAGCATTGATATGAAAACTAAATCTCTAGGGGATCCACAGTCACTAATAACGTTCAAAGTCAGACCCGGTCAGAGTTCTGAAGACCTTGGACAACCATATTCTCCTGTGAATTCTGTACAGTCTGTGCTGGGCTGTCTAATCTGACAGCATACTCTTTCCATCCATTGATTCCAGTGCTTTCTCAGATAACTTTCCATTGGCAGAAAAAAACAACGTGAATGTACAGCAGTAGCACCAATTGCCACAGTGGAATATACAGAAGAGAACAGAACAGAAGAGGCTAAGTAACAGTCTAAAATGATTGTATTACTTACATTTTTGTACAAATGGCTAACTAACAAAGATGCAATTTGCACAGAAAATCAGCAGTTCTAATTAGAATATGCAACACTAAAGTGGTGAGATTTTAGCCTTGATTTAAAAGATCACTTATATAGTTAGACTAGCAGAATACCCGCGCTTCGCAGCGGAGAAGTAGTGTGTTAAAGAAGTTATGAAAAAGAAAAGCAAACATTTTAAAAATAACGTAAGATGATTGTTAATGTAATTGTTTTGTCATTGATATGGGTGTTGTTGTCATATCTATCTATTTATATATATATATATTTATATATATCTGTATATATATATATATATATAGCAAAATACCTGCGATTAGCAGCGGAGAAGTAAAAAGAAAAGGAAACATTTTAATAATAACGTAACATGATTGACAATGTAATTGTTTTGTCATTGTCATGAGTGTTGCTGGCATATATATATATATATATATATATATATATATATATATATATACACAGACACATATATAAACATATATATACATATATATAAATATATATATATATATAGATATATATATACATATATATATACACACAGTTATATATATACATATATACACATACTGTATATATACACACACACATATATACATACTGTATATACACATATACATATCTACATATATACTGTATATACACATATATATACAAATCTACATATATATATCCACATATATATATATTAGGGGTGGGACTCTATTAAAAAAATTAATCCAATTAATTAGAGGCTGTGTAAGAATTAATCTTGATTAATCGTATGTAATCGCACACGTAAATTTGCCCCAAATCGCAAATGTTTTTTTTTTAATTTAAAAGGGTTTTAGTGGGTGACAGAATCAAATAATAGACATGGACATGAATATTGTAAACTGAGGCTGTTTTAATTTCTGAAAAAAAAGCCTTTAAACTGCATTTGAATTCAAAACAGAAACAAAAATATCATCCCTGGTTAAAATTGGGCAGACTTAAAATAAAGTGGTAGTTTAAGTACTTTAAGTACATTTTCAGAATGGTATTGTCTTTAAATAATAATAACCAAAATTTCAACATAAAGTGCAGTTTTTCTTCTTAAAAAAATAAGTCAGAAACATTTAAACTCTGAGTAACATTAGCCAAAATTATTTTGTACATTAGACTAAAACAGTGTGATCATTGAACATTTTGTAATTAGATGTAATTAGAATTACCTGCGGTGGGTTGGCACCCTGCCCAGGATTGGTTCCTGCCTTGTGCCCTGTGTTGGCTGGGATTGGCTCCAGCGGACCCCCGTGACCCTGTATTCGGATTCAGCGGGTTAGTAAATGGATGGATGGATGGATGGATAGAATTACTAACGGTCACGGAAGTCCAATGATCCCCAGTAAGAGCCACAAAGTCCGCTTTCTGTAATGCATCTAATTTTGCTTGCTTTTCAGTGTGCACAAAACCATGCTTTTATCAAGGCTTCGCTCGGGTAGTCGAAATGATCAGTCGTAGGACGCGCTTTATTCCGACTCTAACATTTTTGTAGCTGTGATGTGTGCATCAGTGTAATGGATGTACCAGGAAATCATGCATTGACAAAAGTTCCCGTTTGCTTGGAATTGAAAGTGTGATTAAATGCGTTATTTTTTTAACACGTTATGGAGTACATGCATGGAAGCTTCTCAGCTGTGCTTGTGCTAATAAAGGGAAACATTTTAAAAATAACGTAACATGATTCTGAGTTAACCGAATATTTTTTCATACGTCCAAAACCAAGGAGATGCGAAGGTAAAATGAATCGGGTAGCGCGAGTACATACTCAATGCATCCCCTCTCGGGAATCGAACCTCGAATTTCGGCATTAGAGACGAAGACTCTACAATTGCGCCACAGCGTGTGGCTTGTCTATGCAAGAGTATGTACTGTAGATCGGGGTATATATATACATTTATATATATATACTCGCGTATCGCAGTGGAGAAGTAGAAGTTATGAAAAACAAAAGGGAACATTTTAAAAATAACTTAACATGATTGTCAATATACAGTAATTGTTTTGTGAGTGTTATTGAATGTTGCTGTCATCAAGGATTTGATTATCATTATTTGTTTCAATCAGGGTCGTATTTGTACGATGTGTTGTGTTCAAGTTACATTCCGTGTTTATCAATCGTTGTAAAGATAAGAGGTTTCATTCATCGATTAGTTTCTTACTGCATCAATAAACAGCTCGTCTTCCTCTTTATCTGAGATGTGACAAACTGCATGCACGGGTTTTTTACACTGTCTTCCTTTAGCGGGACATTCACTTTTTCCACCGTGTGCTTTGTTTCCGCAGTAGCGCACTTATGAATATTATGATTGTATGTATCAGACGCGTCATATTTTTCTGCTGCCTTCTCAATTGTGTAATTCGGTTTTTGTTCAGCACTCTTTGGAACTGTTGCTTTTTGTCTGTGCACTGCGTCAGTTCACGTGAGCCGCTTGGTGTTCTTGCATCGAAGGTTCACAGCTGTGCTGGTGCCATCTCGTGTAATGTCAGCTAAGACCCGGCACTTAAAAGTTTCTCTCGCAGTTTCAATGAGTCTGTGCCAAACACCACCCTGACCATCTCATCTTCCTCTGCATAAGCACAGTCCTTCACACGTGAATATTTACCAGCAGTGTTTGTATTGGATTGCCGCTGATGGACGGCCTTATATGGGCAGGCACTAAATTACAAGCGCTAGTGGCAGCCTGTCTATGAACTTAATTTAATATAAACTTACGGTTCACGCCGTGCTTTGTTTCCGCAGTAGCTGTACTTATGAATATGCTTGTATGCATCATTTGCTTCATAATGTTTTTCTGCCTTCTCAATTGTGAAATGGCGTTTTGTGCTCATCGCTGCTACGTAGGAGGCGTGATGATGTCACACGAAACTCCGCCCCCACGGCCATCTCTAACTCAACTTCATTACATTATATGTAGAAAAATAGGTTCCAGTTATGACCCTTCGCGTAGAATTTCGAAATGAAACCTGCCCAACTTTTGTAAATAAGCTGTAAGGAATAAGCCTGCCAAATTTCAGCCTTCTACCTACACGGGAAGTTGGAGAATTAGTGATGAGTCAGTGAGTGAGTGAGTGAGTCAGTGAGTGAGTGAGTGAGTGAGTGAGGGCTTTGCCTTTTATTAGTATAGATAGATAGTTCCACAGCTTTTGGGCTCTATTGCTTAATCTCGACTTCCCACTGTTATTTTTTTAATCCTTGCACTCTTTAGTAAGCTGATATTTTAAAATCTTAATGTGCACCTTGGTTTTGGAATGTTAGAAAAAACTTTCATGAGAACAGGCCATTCAACCCAATAAACCTCATTAATCCTATCCACCTATTCCTCCAAAAAAACATCAGCTTTAGTTTTGAAAATTCTGATAGTCCTATTGTCCACCACACTACTTGGTAAATTATTCCATATTCTCTGTGTGAAGAAAAACATCCTAATGTTTGTGCGAAATATCCTTAACAAGTCTCCAATTTTATCTCAATGTTGAACTAATTTTAGAATAACAGTCTACTGTACTTTTTCCTTTCATGATTTTAAACACTTCAGTCATGTCACCTTGTAGCCTCTTACACCCCGAGCAGACCCTTAAACCGAGTCTTCTTCATCTTCTTCTTTCCGCTGCTCTTAACACTAGAATTACCAAAGCCTATGAAAAAACTCATAAACCCGGCCCACCTTAAACCCCTTCGCACCTCTCCTTCAGCATCTTTTGTCTTGTAAATGTGCAGGTAAGATAAGCAGCAAGCAGCCTATGCCATCCACCCACCGTCGCAGAATGAGCACAAAGTTCTCCCAGTTCCAGCCTTGATTATCTGGGAGTGAAGTGATTAGCCTCTCATCAAGTTGGAGTGTGGGAAAGACAAATCAGAAGCATAAGAAAGATTTAAAACTCAACACTAAATCAAAAAACACATGATGATGAAGGTCTTCATACAATGTGTGAAGTGGAATCAATAATCAATAACAGACCCCTCACAAAAACATCAGATGACCTAAATGATTTGGAGCCACTCACACCCAATCACTTGCTATTAATGAAGACACAACCAGATTTGCCACCTGAACTCATTTCTAAAAATGAACAATACTCTTGAAAACGCTGGAAGCAAATTCTATACATGGCAGATTTGTTTTGGAAAAGATGGTTTAAAGAGTATTTGCCAATACTTCAAGAACGTCAAAAATGGCTTGCATTAAGAAGAAACATTGAACCAGAGGGCGTTGTTTTAATTGTGGATAAAGCTACACCCCGCAATTCCTAGGTAATGCGGAGAGTCATCAAAACAATGCCAGATGCGAAAGGAGCAGTGAGAAGAGTTAGTGTGCAGACCAACACCAGCACACTAGACAGACCTGTAAATAAACTGTGCCTGGTCCAGGAAGCAGCAAATGATTGAAATGATTTATTTTAATTGTGTTTGTGCTTTCACAGTAGAATTTAAGATCCTTGAGTTTGGTTTAAATTCATTAAAGTAGTGAAGGCTTTTACTAAGTAATGTTAAAGTTATTAATTTCTGCCCTAGCATAAACAATTAGGGGCCAGATGTTTAAGAGCCATTTCCTAGTTACATAAGATTCATAAATGTTTTACTAAATGATGCATAATCTATGGGATGTTCCTATAACCCCCATCAGTTGAATAGAATTAGTATAGCCTAATTATTTCTAGCTTATCTGACTAAACATTATTCTCAGTTAGTGATCAACCTTGCCATGTGCAAGGTGTAGAGGGCACATGGTTTTAAACCATGCCTTTCGTGCCTTTGGAGCCTTGTGTACCTTGTGTGCCTGTTTTGTGTGTCAAGTAACATGCAAGACAAAGCACTTAATTAAGAGTGCTGCACCGTACGTCTAAAGCATACAGAAGAAGAAGTTAAGAATCTTCAAGTAAAGAAACAACTGAAGTTTTACAAGAAAAGCTAACTTTAGAGAAGATACATTTTTCTTTTTTTTTTGCATTTTATTCTACGTGTGTAACTTTTTTCTTTATTCTGGTGTGGATTATTTGCTTTGAATTTTCACTAAATATTTTAAAAATGAACTTTTGGACTGAGAGATTTCTTTCGACACGCATTTTACCGGTGCTTGAACTCACCATACACTCCAGTGGCTACAATATTTTTTCTACTAAAAGGTGCTTCATTAATTGTCAAGTACAATGTTGCATCTATCCTTCCATTTTCACTGCAGGTGAAAGAGTGCAACACTGAGGGAAACAGCACACATCAAATTGAGGCTGGTTGTGTACTTTGTTTTCCAGGTTGTATGAAAATATTACAGTACATGGGGGGTTGTGAGAGCTACCCACCTCTAGTCAGTTTTTAGTTTCAACTTTTGCTTCTCAAAAACTGGTATTTCTACGTAGATCGTATGCACCTCTCTGGCCTTGACAACAGAAACTTCTGATCACTTCAGTGACTTCAGCCATAGAGGTGCACCCAGCCCCAACTAATACTTTTGGCACTGAATCCTCTGAGGAGGGAATCTCCAGTGGGAGTCAGACATGTGAATTATAATTAAACCCATTGCAATTTTTGAGCCTAGGCAAATATCTTTTTTGATTTGCCTACTAACCAGTAGTTTCTTTGTTCATATTAATATGTTTTGAGAAATATTTAATAACAGAAGCCCTGTGAATTTTCTGGATGTTTATGCATGTATAATCCATCCATTATCCAACCTGCTATATCCTAACTACAGGGTCATGGGGGTCTGCTGGAGCTAATCCCAGCCAGCACAGGGCACAAGGCAGGAACAAATCCCGAGCAGGGTTCCAGCCCACCGGTGGTCACACACACATACACACTCATGCACTAAGGACACACTAGGGACAATTTAGGATTGCCAATGCACCTAATCTGCATGTCTTTGGACTGTCAAATACACTTGTACAAATATCTGATACAACTAACAATTTACAAGTGGTAGCGTAGGTTGAGGGATTTTGCATATCATTGATATACATATTACACCATCATTGTAATTGTTACCATTTCCCTTATATGAGAAAACTAGGATCGCTCCCATTTCCTCACTACAAATTAGGAAATTTGATACAGAATTTCCAAACCTGATACAACTGCACAGTTTTTACACAATAGTAGACAATTAAGTATACAATTTCCATCTGCCTTTACATATATTATATGGTTTGGAATTGGTACAATTCTTTCAGAAAAGGTAAAATTTTTATTTATCAAAACCAATAAAAAACTTAAAATAGGAATTGTGTAAGCAAACAACAGTTTTTTAGTAAAACTTTCCTTCTTCTTTCCACTCCACAGCTCTGTCAGCATGACGCATGTCCTTGCCTTCTTTTTCCTTTCTATGATACACCTTCTACACTCATCAGTCCACCCTATTGGTCAGTGGTGCTGTTCGTCTACAGAGAACTTCATTTTCATACACCAGCACTCCTCAAACAGGCCACTGAGTGACTGCTGCTCTTGTTCTTTGGATTTCTGTAAGCAGTGCAGGGACATAAGAATAGTGAACTCGGTACAGTATTATGGTGGACAAATCAGCTAATTGTCTGTTTTCCATAATGTCACCAAATTTCAACTGAATCTGTCAAAGCATTTTTGAGATTTTGGGGTATTTCATTTTTCTATTGTAGGGTTTTTGTAACTCCTAAATATTGATATATCCAAATGTTCTTATTTAGCCTACTGGCCTAGATGTACCATCCTGTCAAATTTCAGTCTTTTTATCTAAACAGGAAATACTGTTTTTGTTGAAGAGTGAGTAAGTCAGTTTGTCAGCTTTGCATTATATATGTACTAGGTTGTTTGCCCCCTGCTCACTTCGCTCACCAATCCCCCAGCCTGCGCTATGCGCCAGCCACTTGGCGTCTCTGCCCCTCGTGTTGTGAAGAGGGGGGCTGAACGCACTCCAAGGAGACGCGGTCACAAACAAATAGGGTTTTTTTACCTCCTCTTTGCTTGATCATCTGCTGGCTTGCTGCCATCTCGTGCAGCACTTTGAACATTTAAAAGCCTATACAGCAGCTGTCCTACTCTTTGTCTATTTCCAGCCCCGGGTGTGGTTAAATCCTTTGGAACAAAGTCTCGTCACGTGGGACATAAGGTCTTGATATTTTTTAATTTATAATTTATAAAGGAAACAAGAATATGAAAAATCTAACAACATCACATTGAAGTTCAATAAATTCTGAGAAGAATGATATGAAATATATATATGTGGGATTTAAAAGAAGCCCAATTTAAAGCATGACAAAAAATGTGAGATAAAAACGTCACATAAAATCGTTGCACAAAATCGTTGCACTTTTATGCTTAGGATCTCCCAAGCCTGGGAGAGTCTGACACCCACTCAGAAAGATGCTGATGTTTATTCTGAGTATGCAAACACAGCTTTCACTGCGATTATACAGGGGCTGAATAGCCCTTGTTATGGACCCTGGAATTCTGTACTCTCTCATCACCCTCAACAAAATCCTTCAAGAAATATGGTCATATACTTTCTCTAAGTCCACAAAACACATGTAAACTAATTTGTCATACTCGCATGCCCCCCAGGATCGTCATGAAAGTAAAGAGCTGGTCCACTGTTCTATGGTCTGGACAGAATCCACATTGTTGCTCCTGGATCAAAGGTTCCAGAGTCTCCTTTCCAGTACCCTGGAGAGTTTTCCAGGGTGGATGAAGAGTGTGACTCTATGATAGCTGCAGAACATACTTCTGTCTCCTTTTTAAAAATGGGGACCACCACCCTGGTCATGCTACTTCAGAGTCACTGCCCCCGATGACCATTCAAAATTGAAAAGGTATGTCAGAAATGAACAGCCCAATAATATCTAGAGACTGGGCAGACCTCATCCAACTCCTGGCCCTTGCACCTTTGGAGTTCAGTAACTACCTCATTGACTTCCCTCAAGGAAATGGGGATTGATACCCTATCAGCTTCACAGAGGACATGTCAGTTGGGTTCAGGAGTTCCTTAAAGTGCTTCCCCAACTGCCAGACTACATCCTAAGTCCAGGTCAGCATTTTAGTAACCTTGCTGAAAACAGACTGGCTAAAGACCTGCCTTCTTTCTTTGACCTGCCTGATGTTTTCCAAAAACCCTTTTAGCCTGAACAATAATTGCTTTCCATCGTCTCTCTAAACTCTTTCTAAATGCGGGTTTTTGCTTCAATCTCCCATACCAGCTATACACAGAAAACCTGCTTCTTCAGCCTGATGAATTCCCTCACCTCTGCTGTCCGCCTTTGGTTCCTTGTGTTGCCACCTCAAGAGGCAGCTATGGCTTCTAGGCCACTGCACTTGGCAGCCTCTTTCACAATGGAGGTTTTGAGCAAGGTCCATTTGGACTCTATGACCCCAACCTCTTCCCCTGGATCCAAGAAATGTTCTTTTTGAGATGAGAGTTAAAAATCTTCTGGGTAAGTGACACTTGTAGTTGTTCCCAGAACACCTTCGCTACTCACTAGTGCTTTTTCAGGTTTGTCCAGGCATCTCCTCCACCCTTTGGGCCAACTTACCACCAGGTGACAGTTCTGCCATTCACTTCACCTGAGTGTCCAGAACATGCAGCCATAAATCTGAAAATACAATTATAAAATCAATCTTAGGTCTTTGGCCTAACGTGCTCTGGTACCAAGTAAACTTATGAGCGAACATATATTTGAATATGGTGTTTCTTATGAACAAACTATGCCTAGCATAGAAGTCCAATAATAAAATACCACTCAGGCTGGCTGTTTTTTTCCAATCACTCCTCTACAGGTATCTCCGTCATTATCCTTATGTACGTTGATGTTGCTCTGAAGTGCCAAGGTTGGACCCTTTCCAAGATCCCCTCTAGGCACTCCAAGAAGAAATGGAACTCTCCAAGCTGTCATATGTTGCATAAGCACATATTGCAGTCAGAGTTCCCTCCACAACATTAAGTTGCACTGAAGTAGCCCTCTTGTTCTCCAGGACAAACTTCAACCAGGCAGAGGCTGAATAAGAAGCCCACTCCCACCCGAGACCTTTCCCCTGGGCAACTTCAGAGTAAAGGAAAGTCCAGCCTCTTTTGAGTGGGTGGACACGAGCACAATTATTTCTAGTTGTTAAAAGTTTTACCTTACCCACATACTCCATCTCTTCACCACTAAGACAGGTGACTCCCCAAGAGTCAGTTTACAGTTTGTGTCTAGGTTTCAAGCCAAGACTCCTGCCTTCAACTGCAACACATGTCACATCATACCCAGCCCCTATTCCTCCTGCAGGTGGTTGGCCACAGTACGGCAATCCCATGTTGCATGTTCAGGCTATGTCTGACCCAGCCACATGGCAGTCCAGCCTGCGGGTACTCCCCCTGGCTTGGTTCTTACTTGTCAGGGGTAATCTTTTTTTCTTTGTCTGCCCCCTTATCTGGGGCCAGTTTGCCTTGGGAAATCCTACCACAAACTTCTGCTCCAGACAAAATAGATCCCAGTCTCGGGGTACACAAACCTCTTCACCTCGACAAGGTAGGCAACAAGATAGCATCTTTTACCTTTAAATAAAATAAATATAGTGGATTGAGAAAGTATTCATATGCCTTCATTTTCTGCATACTTTATTGTGGTGTAGATTTAATATTAAACTGATAAATTTGCCATTTTTGCCCAACAATTTACACTCAAAGACATAATAACAAAGAAAAAATATGTTTCCAAAAGGGTACATAGACTTATTAAAAATCAAAAACTAAAATCTCTCATTTAATTTAGTATTCAATTCAAGTTGTGGTTAGATGCATTCTGTTTGATTTAATTATCCTTGAGATGTGTCTAAACTAGATTGGAGTCCAACTATGGGAAATTGAATTGATCGTTTTGAAAAGCACACACCTGTATATATAAAGTCCCAGAATTCATACTACGTGTCAGGAAAATTCCAATCCATGAAGTCCAAGAAAATCTTTCCATACTCACTCTATTCCTAGACATAGTGGATAATAAATATACTTTGTAGATATTTCAGTCTTTCCTTGATATACTATCTTTTAATAATTGTTTTAATTCAGCATTAATTGTATTCATATTTCTAGAAAATATCCATTTGTGAACTCATGTATATTTTCCTTTCTAACTTGTTCCTTAGTGCGTTAATTGGATCCATAAGCTTTTATATTAAATTCACGATTGATCTGTGAGTATTCCAGTGATTTCTTGTTCAGTTTGTTTTATTCAGATTTGTTTTGGCTTACATTTATGTCTTTGATGAAACAGCAATTTTAAATGTAATGTTATATGACAGGTATGTAGCAATAAACTGGCCATTGCAATACATGACAATAATTTCAGTTGCAAAAATTAAAAAGCTAATTTTTCTTGCTTGGACTTATCCTTCCTCTATGGTAATAATTGGTATATTTTTAACTACACGCCTCTCTTTATGTGGTAATCGGATCAATTGGTTGTATTGCAACAACTGGGAAATTGTCAAGTTATCTTGTCTAGAAACCTATGTTAATAATGTTTATGCATTTGTTTTTTTATTTACATTTCTTATACCATTTTCATTTATTATCTAATCCTACATTAAAATCCTTTTCTATGGTAACAATCGCTATTCTTTTAACTGCGTGCCTCTCTTTATGTGGTAATCAGATCAATTGGCTTTACTGCAGCAACTTGCCTTACTATTCCTGCATTAAAATCGTTATTGTGTGCTGGAACAATACCAGGTCTCATAAAAAGGAAGCTTTTCAAACTTGCGTCCCACACTTAATAACATTAATTTTGCTTTTAAGCTCAGTACTCTTTGATGTAATAGACAGCGGACTTCAGTCAAGTAGAGAGAAACAAGCAGTATTTCTGCTGTTGCCTCCTGAGAAAAAGTATTTCTTCCTCCGCCTTGGAAATCTATTAATATGCAGTATCATTCTACCTGGGATTCACAATCAAGTCATTTTTATTTTTTCATGCAAAAACTAAAAAAAAGCATAAGGTTAGTGCAGCTTAATAGAATTATATTTTTACACTAAGATAAGTAATTTAGTAGTGTGTCCTTTTGTATTGTTGAGAATGTGAGCAGAATGTGCATGGTAATTGTTATTTAGATATGGTAAATGTTCTTTTAAGTGCTGTATTTGACCCTATATAATAATAACACAATTTCACTAAATGTTAATGGTAAAGCTGTCATTACTACAATTTCTTAAACTTAATGTTGTCTCAGTAAATGATTGCAGGGTGCGTAACCAGTCTGAAATAATAAAGAGTAACAGAGAACTTGAAAGAAACAAGGCAAGCTGTGGTTCAAGAATGACCTACACATGTCCCACATAAGAGCTATGAAGCAGTACCACATTTGAGTAAGCTTTAGTGCCTTAGTAGAAACTGAGATTCAGTGCTTTAGTATATAAAATAAACAGGGGAAAAATAGATATGGTAATAGATTAGTATCAGGTCTGTATGGAATAGATGAACCCAGACAGACATTTGATAGCCCTAAGACTAACACAGTAAACTGCTCACAATAAACTCACTTTAGACAATCATTACATATTTCACTGCTATAAAAATTAAAACAGTAAAGTATTCCACCATGCCTAGTTTCTGCTTTTACATTAATCACAACATATTGTCAGGGTTCTTTTCAACTATTAAACCACAAATATAGGTGTGGGTAAAGAGAGATCAGTAAAATCGTTTAGTCCTAAAAGACCTCCAGCTCTGGTCACCCATGCTGGTGAAAAAATCAGGGTGTATTACAAAAGATTTAGACACTCATTAGACACTAAAAGAGTAATTTAAATTCACCCAAAACAAACTGCTTATATATTTTTAATTTGTTTCCTATCAGACAGTTATTTCTTTTTAGCACTTTGTGCATGAATGTATATATACTTGAACACTGAATTTATATGTGTGTGTGTATATTTATATATGTATATAGCTATTATAATGGATGGTATGCAGCGTTGGAAGGCCCAGTTAGTACAGAAAGAGTGGCAGGATGAGCACTTCCTTACCCAGGCAGGTGACAGCGGATGCAAGAACAGAAGAGGGCATGCTGGCATACCACCAGGTTTGGATCGAAGAACAATACCTGACCAGGAGGCCATTGTGAAAGAAGGACAGGGGGAGGTAGAATGTCAGGACTATGGTCTCCCCAGTACAGTACATGGCAGCCTCCTGAGTCAGCATTCTCACACTGCTGGAACTTCTAATCCTGTGGGGCAGTCCTGTTGTATTCTGTGGTGGCCGCCAGGGGGAGCTGGTGGGATTAATGATCCCTAGTTTGTGGAGCTTCTGTTTAACCTGAAAGAACTTCAAACAGACTATGCCCTAGCACTGGAAGTGTTCCCAGGTCCAAGATAAAAGAAGCTGCTTGAGTTAGGTGGAAGAGGACAAAGCTTTCATGGAGGAGTGGAAAGAGAAAGGAACGAAGAGAAACATTAAGAGAATTGTGCCTGTGGTTACTATAAGAATCTTTATTGTAAGCCATTTATATGAATAAACCTGCATTTGCACCCGTGGCTTGTGACGACCAGGGACCTTGCCCCACCGGGACGCCTGGAGCAAGGAAGGACTGTGAGAGGGGCAATATCTATCCCTGGGTACAAGAGGACAGCCCCCCTGATTTCCATCAAGGACCATGGATACGGAGCTGGGGAGCTCAATGCTGTGGGGGTCCGTGGCCAACCCCAGGGGGCGCCTGGATGGTTCCTGAGCCCTGGAGGACATCACTTCTGCCACACCAGGAAGTGCTGCCGCTCCAGGAACTGTGTACGCCTGGAGTGCTTCCAGGTGCAAGGGGAGCACTTCCGCCACACCAGGAAGTGCTGCCGGAAGATCATCACTGAGCACATCCAGGGCGTGATTAAAGGGGCCGCCTCACTCTGCGCCTCTAGCCAGTCTGTGGCGGGGCTATCTGTTACAATATACACACTCACAAATTTTATATATATTTATATATAGCATCCACAATGGATGGATTTTCTGCTCCTTAGATGGATGGCTCTTTGACGTGGATCGCTATCTTTAAAAGGACTGCTTGCCTTTTGCCGCACTAGTTGGGAGTTGCCGTTTTTATATGCGCTCCTGATATTGATGATGCAATGCCAGCTCATTCTTTTGTTGACTCATCCCTGGCTGACATAAATGTCAAGCACTGTAGCAATGCATATATTAATACAAGAATACAGAGTTCATAAAACTTACAGGGTAAAATGTTCATTTTGACAATGGCAAGACAAGATTGAAAGGAGACAAAAGTTTAAATTGCTAATGGTGTTGATTACATCAGTCGGGGAGACAGAGGAAATGAAGGCGGACGGGTGACAAAGATTATGAAGAATTCACAAAGGACCATGCTAGAATCCTTTCTATTACATTTATTTTGTATTATTTCTGATTGTCTTTCTTTTGCTAAAGTATTTTGTAATTGTCTTGAACATGTTTTGTAATAGTTTCATTTCCATTTTTTTGCTTTTGTTTGTATTTCTGGAGGTGCAACTGAAGGAAATGGACCCCGCTAATTATACAGGTGCACTATGTAAGGCCTTTCTTGGTCCTAACTCTTATTGCTGGCATTGAGACACAGAAAACACAATTTTAATGAACATGGGAAGGAGAAACTGGCCTAAAGCCTAATGTAGACTGGCTGTGTCAAGAAATACGTATATGCAGGCCTGAAGCACATGCACTCACCGAAAACAACATTCAATTATTCCCCTGTATAACCTAAATCCCATAATATCAACACTTATTAACCCACAACCCACACTCAGTAATGAACCCCTGCGCATTCTACAAAATATTCAATGAAAGCAAAACAATAAAAGCCAGGGGCTATAATTTCCTACATTCATAAACTTTATGTCTGTAACTAACAAAGAAAAATAAGCAATGCTTTAAGTATGGAACCTAGCAAATTAGAGTGATGTCTTAGATATCATAAGACTTCACACTCAACCCCCAGAATCCATGAAACCATCAGAGTAAATAAGACAAAAGTTACCAGACAAACAAAAGTACACATAAATGGTGTTTAACATCAAAATGGATCTACAGTCTACAAAGGACTGAAAATTCAGAGCCTAGAAATAGATCCTAAATCAACAGTCAAAATTTATTGAATCTATTAACTGTTAAGAAAGAGATCATAAATGTAGCTACAGCATGAATTAGTTTAATATTGGCTGAATATAAACACTGCTGGAAGCCACCCAGGATGATTGACAATATTATCATGGTAAGAAGGAATTAAAAGACAAATACAGAGTGAGCTGAAGCAAAACTTATATTCTGTTACACCTAAATAGAAAATAAAAAACTGCCTTGTCCTTAATAGGACAAAGAGCAGGTAGATCAGAGGAAGAAGGGTGTGACAAAAGTGAAAGTGAAGAATAAAATATGAAAACAAAAGATTAAGACAACCAAACAATGAGTCAAAACTGCAGGCAAAAATCACATTTAAAAAGGAACAAAAAAAATTGTAAGGTGAATGAGGTAATCAACAGGTCAAGAATTTGAGACATAATTACCCAAAGGAGCTGCTGATTATATTAGAGGGTTGCATGGTTTGCTAATGTGGTGGATCGGTATACTCAGTCATATTGGTAATGCAATATGTTGCTAATGATTTTCTTTATCATACCTAAAATTGTGGAATTTCAAGTAGCTTGTGAAACATGTTGTGGTAACCAGGGGGCCCTATAACTGATTTTTCCTGGCTGAACAATGAAATCTTACTCTGGTACTATGGAAAATATAATAAATCAACTGTAGGGAATGGTATTACTTAAGGTGCTACATAAATAAAATGTATTATTATTATTATTAATATTAATCGCATCATACAATGATACACACTCTGCAAAGAAAAGCCACATTACCTTGTACTTCTTACCATCAAGCAGAGCATCCACTTTTTGTGACAAATGCACACTTGGACAATGTGTGTGAAAGACTGCAGCAGCTCCACTGAAAATCCTTTCTTCCTGCTGAACGACAACTAACTGAGCATGGAAGTCTTCCTCCCATTGATCTTTGTGTTTTTTTTTTGCTAGCCATGGCAAACTAAACCTCTATCAGTAAATTCTGCCACAAACCCATTGGAATATCAGGCTTGTCCTCATACAGACAGAATGTTGTCAAATTAATTTTGCCATTCTGATGGACAGGAATGTTCTCTTCACTGCCCTAACCTAAAACATTCTGCTGATTGGCTAGTGAAAAGTGAATCAAATTGAATTAGGAGGTATAGAAACAATCCTCTAATGGTGCCATTAGAAGAGGCTCATTGGCACTGAAATATAGTCTAGTACAGATTTGGTCTATTAGTAACTTATAAATTTAGATTTTGTTTTGAAAACCTTATTTCTGACAAACACAAAATTACACATAAATTAAAACAATCAAAATGTATTTCTTTTATAATAAATAAGTATTATCCTTCAAATAATTTTACGATTCTTACATTTTGCTGGTAAAAAGTGAGGATGTGATGTCCTAGCTTGGACAACAGATGAAGTGCCACTGATTATCACACCCAAGATTCACTGCAGATAGACCAAGTGTCTGTAACTCTAAATGATCACATCTTACTGATCCATACATAATAACGGTAGAGAAATGCAAACAGCTTGCTTCTCAGACCTTTAGTTTTCTTTAAGTTGACTTTTAAAAACATAAATAACTAAAGGAAGGTTAATTTCATATTAAGAGGAAAAACCAAGTTTGAAGGTGAGAGGTTTTGGGGGCACTGTGGTTGTTTTGCTCTCATTTTTGGATATGTACCTTTCGTACTTTGAACTTTTGTTTGGTTTAGTCTTTGAAGAATTGTGAGCCAATCACATAATCTCTGCACAATAAATGTTTGAAAAATGGCACATGCATGCATGCCATTGGTGTGCTCCTTGTTCACTGGTGCTGCCTTTCTGTTTACTCTTGCTGCAAGTCATGTTTCTTTTGTAATACAGATGTTCTGCTAAAGTAGAAAAGTTGTAGCTGAATGTAAACAAGAACTACAAGATGAAATCAAAGTCAAAGTTCATAACCAAAAATTGCACTAAATGACAAAGCTAAAACACTAAACTAAGTTCATATTTGATAATGCAGAGCACAGAATATTTAAACTGGAAAGCTTTACAAACAAATGCATAGATCCTTAGTCTCGGCTTATAAGGAGGGAATGGCACCAAACTTTATATTGTCACAACTGAGACATCACGTGCAACAGATCCTGTGAATTTCTCAGGAAATGCAATGGCAACCATTCTACAAAATGTTCATGCGAAACAGAATGGCTTCGGGAAATGACTCAAAATATGTCCAACTATGGAAAAACAAACAGAAAAAGTAAACAAACTGTTATTTGATACCAAAATGGATTTTATTATCCAAAGTTGCCTTATATGCTACTCAAGCCTCAAGAAATTAGTCTCCAAATGTGGGTAAGTAATTATGAATGCAAAACCATTCCCAACAGTTATAAAACATTGTGGTGTAGTAGGTTTATCTTAGTATTGTGTTAACAAACAAAACTTCTTAATTTTATAATTTTTTATTGGTTCTTTGAAATTTTGGCCAGCATTTTGTTCCTTATTAATGTGATTTTTGCTTTAGTCAAAATGTAATATGATGAAATAGTAATTTGAATGTTTTATGTAAAATGGTGTACACTAAGTAGTTTGTTTAATAAGCCTCATTTGTATATCCAGTTTTTCACAATTAAACTAAAAAAAATACTGCTGACTGTTATACACAGGCAGATTTACCCCGTGATACAGTCTTTTTAAAATGCTAATTATGCATGCAATTAGAAGCAAACTAAACACAAGAATTCCCTTGATTGTAATAGATAAAAATAGTTTGAAGTGTTTTATGTAGCATATAAAAAGCTCAACAACTCTTGTTCCATTATTTGGACATAGGAAAGTCAACTGATGGATAATTTAGTTTTATTACAAAGAAAGGTAAATGATTATGCTTCTCAGAGTTATTCTGTTCCTCTGTAACAAATATTGAATGTTTCATATATCTCAAAGAATACAAAAACTTGATTTGCTTTTGTATTGTTGTAGTCTTTTCTGCCTAAAGTGACCTGTGATGTTTAATATTTTCAGTGACAATATATAAACAGATTGAAAGAAGTGGAAAAATAGTAAAAATATCTAACTTATGCAAAATAATAGTGTATTGAGACATTGACATTGTTCCTGTATATTTTATGTATTGAGTTCAAAACTAAGATTTTATTTAAAAGGAATCAGCATTGCCACCTAAAGTTGCTTAGTAATCCCATTTCTAAACTGGTATGATCTATAAAACTTTCTTAAAAAAACTAAAAAAATGTATTTGTAACAACACTATAGTTTTATATCTTTTCCTTTTTAAGCAGGTCATTGACTTACATATTGCCAACTGTTCAAACATGTTGATGATTTTACATAGAGAGTTCTTATTAGAAGTAAGATTCAGTTTTAAACATTTTAATAAAAACAAGAGTTTCATAGGGTAGGAAAAGGGAAACTTGGAGAGACTGAACTTGTAACTTCAGTTTTAAAATGTGTGTTGATTTTCACACTTGGTAGCTGCTTGTTCAGACCAGAGTATCACAATGAAAATGATTTATTTCTTTAATTGTTCTTTTTTCATTTGCAGACAGATATACAATATTGCTGTTTAATGGTTTTTACCACCTGCTACAACAATGGAAAATGTATCTTATGAAATTTTTATTCTTACTGCATTCCAGGACTTCGGTATCAAAAAGGAGGAATATTTCTGCCTTTCCCTTATAGGCTATTTGTTGATAATAATTTTTAATTCATCCTTAGTTACTTTAATATACAACGAAAAAAAACTCCATGAGCCCATGTACATTTTTCTTTGTAACTTGTTGTTTTGTGAACTAGTTGGATCCACGTCCTTCTACATTAAATTTATGTTTGACCTTCAAACAGATGTCCACATTATTTCTCGTTCGCTTTGCTTTACTCAGATATTTCTTATTTATATGTATGCAGCCACAGAAATATCTATTTTAACAGTCATGGCTCATGATAGATATATTGCAATAAATGCACCTTTACATTACATTACAATATTCTCAACAACAAAAGTTCAAAAATTAATTTTTGTTTCCTGGATTTATCCTATTTTTATGATATCTATTGGAGTGATTTTATCTGCACGTTTGCCTCTGTGTGGCAATGAAATTAATAGAGTGTACTGCAACAACTGGGAAATTGTTAAACTATCCTGTGCAGACACAAGAAGTAATAATATTTATGGATTTTTTGTGCTTTGTA
The DNA here is from genome assembly GCF_016835505.1 of Polypterus senegalus. Taxonomy (NCBI): domain Eukaryota; kingdom Metazoa; phylum Chordata; class Cladistia; order Polypteriformes; family Polypteridae; genus Polypterus; species Polypterus senegalus. The sequence goes on from NC_053155.1 coordinate 277,962,128, forward strand.
CATTTTTAATACCTTTCATTTTCATTGTTTATTCATACATGAAAATTCTTTCAGTGTGCTTGAATAGTTCTAGATCTCAAAAACATAAAGCTTTTCAAACATGTCTGCCTCATTTGATAACACTGATCTTTTTTATAAGCTCCATACTCTTTGAATTAATTGAGAGCAGACTTAATGTAAAGAGAGTAAAAAATGAAATCACAGCATTTGCTTCAATAGAATTTCTTGCAGTTCCTCCTCTTTTAAATCCATTAATATATGGCATGATATTACCTGAAATACGAAAAAGGGTTGTTTATTTATTTTTAAAGAGAAAAAAACAGTCATCCTGAGTTCTTATTTTTTAACTTAGTAGTTTATATATAGGTAGCTGAATATTGTGATTGCTGAAAGTCGGAGAACAACAGAAGGCAGACACCACTAAAAAGTAAAAAGCAATTTCTTTATTCTTGGTGAGTCAAAGAGGCTGCAGCCCCTCTCAGCTCAGTGCCAATGACTGGTCAGATCAGACAGCCTGCAGCCTAACGTGGGGCTTCCCTCTTTATACCTAGCTTTTTTATTAAACAAAAAAATACATATGGCAGTTCATTTTGAGGTTATAAATAAATTACCATAGCTTGCGACTCCCTCAATTGGAATGTGCACATTGCGTCTTTCAGATAAAGAGGTTATCAGGGCACTCACAGTTTTAGGAAATATGCTCAAATAGTTTTAAGCAAGAATTCAGAAACGGTCACAACTGATTTATAATATCACACGGTGTTCTGTTAGTATCAGGAGGTCAGCAGTTTTTTAATAAAAGAATGCAAGTTAGTCCCTTATTCTGTGCACAAGCTTAATTCTTTTTCTACATAAATGAAGAACAAATCATATAGCTTTTTTTCATGATTAATACATAATGCAGTCCTTGGTATTTAACTACTTATCATTACAGTTAATAATATTTCTTCCTCAATATTTAATACAAAAATGTATCTAATGGACAGTAAGGCCTTATATTCTATCTATTGATGCATTTTTGTAACCCACTAATGGCAGGATCACAGTGCAGCTGGAACCTATCCCAGTATTCATGGGCACGAGGCAAGATATTATCACACTAAATTTCACTTTTGCTCATCAACAATATGTTTACTGGTGTATTATTTTCACTTTGAAGTAAAAGTCATTTTAGTACAGATAAAGTGATTTCTGGCTTCTTTCTCTCCGAACTGAGTTCTTATTTAGCATCCCAAACATATATAGAACATGTTATGTTAAAGAACAACTCTAAATTGCCTCTGTATGCATGTCTATCTGGGTGTGTACATGACACAGACTGGTGCTCCATCCATGTTGGATTCCTGTTATGCACCTCATGTTGCATCCTTTGACCTCAACATCATATAAGATTCAGCTGAATAAAGTTATTAGAAAATGGATGGAGGGGTTTCTGACTCTATTTCATCTGGTTTAAGCTTTTGGAAGTAAGTGCTCCTTTACTGGTTGATTGATAAAAATACTTTAAAAGGAAATACATTTAACATATACAAAGTAAATATATGAATGAATTTTGTGTGTCTGTCATCTCTTTACTGAGAAATAAAAAACTACTGTACTAGTGCTTGATATTGAGGAAAGACTTTGTCACCGAGTATTTAAAATTATTGTCTCAAATATTTATTAATTTCATTGTTAATCTTTATAGATACTGTAATAATCTATAATCTAATCTATAAACCCCAAAAGCATTTGCCTACTTTTATTCTAAGTATGAAAATATTTTTGATTCCTTGTAATTGTTTAGTATGTAAAGCATATTTAACAGGGCTGTTTAAAAGAAAATTATATTCACTAATTTAATTTTCTGTATGGTATTTTTTACAACCAATAACAAAAAACAAAAGCTGTAATAAATTGATAAAAAATATACTTTTTCATGAATATGCCACTATTGCGGTTGGTACCAGTGGTGCCTGTTTACACATTATTGTCACATGGGGGAAACTCCCCTTTTTCCAATGACAATTACGCCTGAGGATTTCAAGATTAAGTCTGGGTTTATTGTCATGTGTACATGGTACAATTAAATTCTTACTTGCATGTCTCCTCAAGATAGTGACAGTGATATAATACCAACAAAAACACAAACACACTCACTTTAAAACCCTGTGCAGTGCTTTATGATCTTGAGCCAAGTGGATGCCAATAGTAAGCAAATATTGAGGATGGACTGGCTTGCACACCTGTATAAGAAACTGGTGCCTTTTCTTAATAACATCTGAAATTCATTGTGCCCACTTTAGTTCATCAAAGATGATCACCTTATCAAGAACATCCTATCATATGCGGGTGAATTGTGTGGTCTGCTTTCTGAAGTCTATGACCAGCTCCTTGGTTTTGCTGACATTTCTCTGTTATGTGTCCTGTCTTTGTTTGTGAAGTCATTATCAAATTTAATGATGGAGTTGGAGCTGTGTCTTGTCACAAAGTCATAGATGTAGAAGAAATTCAAAAGGGTGCTCGGCACACTACCCTCCTGGTTGTTCAAGTTTGGATTTACTTTTATTTTTCGTCTTACATTCTGGGCTTAGTTTATTATTTTCATGCTCACCTATGACTTTAGCTTGCTTTCCCCAACTTCGCTCTATCCCCAGACTTCCTTATTGAAAAAACCTGCTGCCATGCACACTCAGTACATGTAGTACATGAAGATGTTTCACAAAAGAATCTAACATAGCAAAAGTTGAAATTACCATGGAAACATTTGGACCTGTAGTGATCCACTGACTCAATATTGGCCAAGTGGTGTAAAACCTCCAGGAATAGCAGACCAGAATCTCCACAAGTCTTTCCAGAGGGGGTGCACATAAAGGCAACTTGAGATCAACCAAGATTAACTGGCTTTGGCCTACACAGGGGCCAAAGTGTAATTGCCATGTCTTAGCCAGGGTTGCTCCCCACCATGAGGTTCATATTCATGGTTTATTTCCCTTTTAATGATTATGCATATCATTCTTTATTACTGGTTTTGTCTATGTATATAAGCTGCCTTTGTTATGTTCCATGTGCTTTGTGTGAGGTCCCCCAAGAGGCGTGGTCACCTGTCAACGTTTGTCTTTGTAAGTTAATGTGGTAGGCTTCCTGACAGACAGAGCCCAGTCTGCACTGGAAACACCACCTTCAGTCACTACTGTCAAAGCCCATTTGTAGCCATTTGGAAGTTGATGGATTTCTCCCCTCATTGTCCATTGTCCTATTATTAGACTTTGACAACATATGGGAGTGTCCTCCTCGGTGAGCACAGCAGACTTTAAGGAGCACACACCGCTTACACTTTTATTTTCCTAAACAGCACACACTCAGTGTTATTAAATTTTAATGACTGGGGTAGCGGGGTCACCCTCTGATTTACTTTCATTAATGGCACATACACATTAACATCACAGACCAGGGGCCTCATGTATAAATGGTACATATGCACAAAAATATTGCATATGCCCATTTCCACATGAGATGTGTATAAACTAAACTTGGTGTAATGCCTCACACATTTTCACAGCAGTCTCAAAGTATGCTTGTGCACATTTCTGATCAATTTTCTAAATGGCACCCAGTGTCAAAGCAAGTGCTACTGTCCCTGTGGGGTTTCCCTTTTTTTAATTGCATCTATGACACAAGCTTTCTCAAATTCATTGAAATTACTATAATTGCATATTATTTACAAATTTAAAGCACTTGATTGCAATCAATCTTTAACAATATAATGGGGCAAGGAATGACCAAACTACCATGGTTGTTTTAGCATTGTTACAAGGCATTGCAAATGGAATAATCAGAAGAGAGTGTGTATTTAGAGATCATACTGATTTCTTGTCCCATGATGATGATTGGCTTCTAAGTCGATTTCAATTTCCAGGAGCTATCCTCTTAGAGCTGTGTGCTGAACTGGGGCCAGCTATTCAAATGCAGATTTTGAGGAATTGTGCACAACCTGCTTTTTTGCAAGATCTGTCAACTTGGGTTTTTAGCCACAGGGACTTGAACGTGAACCAGCTGACCGATCGGTATTTCTCATTACTGAGTCGTGCCATGCCAGCTGATTTCCACATGCTGTGGTTGAAAAGATAAATATCAAAGCACATTTCTCAGCAACATCAAGTTTTCCAAATGTAATCAGAGCAAACAATTGCATGCACATTGGTATAAAGACACCTTCAGAGAAAGAATTTGCTTTTTCCACTCTATTAATGTGAAAAGTATCTATGTTTTGAAAATTCTTCTCATTAATGTTGGGACAAGACATATAAAGTCTCGCCAATAACTGCTGAAGCTCAAAAAGCATGAGCTCCGCAATTCTGCTACCTCCTTAAGTAGTGTTGACACTCGAATTTACCTCTGTTATAGCGCATCCATGTGAAAACAGCAGTGTCAAATGTCTGGGGGTGGGGTAAACTCGATCTGGATCTTACATACAAAGGATGCATGTGCCCAAAACATTAACATTTATATGTTACATAAAAGCCAGATCGAATGTTATTTACCTTGAGTTATTTACTTACATTACGACGGTTCAAGAATGCACTTTTGCCATCTCTGTACTTTGTATATGTACATGGGAAGCTATGCACTCATGACTTTACGCTGTAGGAAGTAAGTAAATAAATAAAGGTCAATAGGTAAATAACATTCAATCTGGCTTTTATGTAGGTAACATATAAATGTTAATCTTTTGGGCACATGCGCCATCCTTTGTATGTAAGATCCAGTTCAAGTTTACTCCAACCCCCGCGCATTTGACACTTCTCGTGCACATAATAAACTTAATCTTAAAATCTTTTAATTTACTATTTTCTCAAATCCCATTGTAACTAAAGTAGCACATTAAATGCTTCATATTCTGTGTGTTCTTCTAGGTGCTCTATGTGTGTGAATCACTACTTGCTTCTTAAATGGGCTTTCTCTTATGCGACAGGACACAGAATACATTACTTTCATGATATTACAGCTCTCTGAACAATTTAAATACTAAGAAGTATACTTGATATAATTTTCATGATGAAATGAATTAAAGCATTATTTAACATGGGGCCATAGTGGCGCAATGGTAGCAACGAGCTGGCGCCCCTTCCAGAGATTGTTCCTGCCTCCTGCAAGATGCTTTCTGCGCTGTTCATGACCATCAATGAAATAATTTATTGCAGCAGTACTGTCTCTTTTTTTTATTTTTATTAATTTTATTACAATTCATACAAATCAATCAAGTTTTTACAAAAAGAAAAATTGCGTTAAGAACAAATTGATCCCCACCCCTGAGAGAGAGAGTAAGCCAAACAGCGTGAAATTTAAGACCTGGAAACATACCTAAATTAATAAATTCTCTGTGCTTTATGAGCTTATTTTAAAATATTACTCATTAGATCCTGCCATGTTTTGAAAAAAGTCTGTACGGATCTCTAACTGAGTATTTGATTTTTTCCAATTTCAAATAGTATAACACATCAGTTTCCCACTGACTTAAAAGAGGAGAGTTTGGGTTCTTTAGGTTTATTAGAATAAGTCTGCGTGCCAGAAGTGTAGTGAATGCAATCACGATTTGTTTGTCTTTCTCCACCTTAAACCCATCTGGAAGAACCCCAAACACAGCTGTTAGTGGGTTAGGAGGGATTGTGAGTCCAAGGCTGTCTGAAAGGTAGGTAAAAATTTTGTCCAGAATGATGTTAATTTGGTGCAGGCCCAGAACATGTGACCCAGTTAGGCTGGAACTTGTTTGCAGAGTTCGCAGGTTGGATCATGCCCTGAAAACATTTTGGAGAGTTTTAGTTGAGACAGATGTGCTCGATATATAATTTTGAGTTGTATAATTGTATGCTGTACTGTCTCTTTAAAACGTACTAACCCCTAATTCCTGTCCTTCATTTTCTTTCTCCAAGTAACCAATCGCCACACAATCAGCTCTTTAATAAATGTCAAGCCATCTGTAAGCTTAGAATGACAATTCTTCAAAACTTTTAAGAAACATTGAAACATCTTTGTAGTAAATGTTTAATTATTCCATCCATCTATCCATCCAGGGTGGCGCCAGTCCCAGCAAGCATACAACGCGAGGCAGGAACAATCCCTGAACAGGGAGCCAGTTAATCGCTACCACTGTCTATCATGTCCACTCGTTTAATAACAGTATACATTATTTAAATTGAATTAAAATTATATCTATATAGTTTAATATATATATTTTACTACATTTCATCTGAAAAATGATATCAAGAACTCCAAGAAGATAGCGCCTGGAAATCTAAATCAACTTAGAACCTAACTGTCATCATATGTAAATACATGCTTTCTTCTGTTGAATTGAATTTAATTCCTTTATTGTTATTGTATGGTACAATGAGATTCAATATGCAAATCCTCCATAAACATATTTTCCTATAAAATGGTAAAATAACAAAAACAATAATAACAACAATATGATAAAAGAAAACAATGAGAAATATACAATATGAAAGCATAAGTGGCTCAGGTTGTGCAATATTACAACTGTAATGCAAGTTTACAGTGAGGTAATTGTACTTATAAGTGTAAACAGTTCTACCAAGAGCACTTGATGTGCTGATTGAGTGCGTTTAGAGCTCTTGGGATGAAACTGTTTCTAAACCACAAGGTTCGTGCAGGAAAGGCTCTGAAGTGTTTGCTGAATGGGTGCAGTTCATATAGACTGTGTGCATGGCTGAGGCACTGTGTGCTAGAAGCTGTACCCCAATAATTCTCTCCGTTCTTGACACAGTTGGCGATAGAGCTTTCCGATCAGCTGCTGCAGAGTTGTGATTCCAGATACACTGGGTTAAAGTACTCAGTGGTGCACTGAGAGTAACAGCACTAAAGCAGCTATAGTGTTTGGAATAGTTTGGCTATTCTGTGCACCATTATATGGTTACTGGTTGATTACAATCAGATGCCTTAAACTAAAAAACAATATGCAGTTAATTTCAGTGTATTTGATAAAACCGTGTCAGGGATGTGCATCTAGAAAGTTAAGGGAACCACCCTGGAAAAGTAGCGCTGCTTTGATGCTGGGTGCCACCAGTTTGCAAAACCGAGCTGAAAACTTGCATACACTATGGTTTAAGCTGGTGTGAGAATGTGTGTGGCTTTACGTGATGTGAGCACAGAAAAAGGAGTTTGCAACATTTTTGTGCATACACACTGTTTATAAATGAGGCCACTGGTGTCTACCATAGCAGCATTGAGTTCAAGGAGAAAACAGCTGTGGACAGGGCACTAATTCAACAGAGAACTGGGGAGTCAAATTTAAACTTTAGCTCACACAGGTACCAACTCTTTATTGTCAACTAGCAAAATACCCGCGCCTTCGCAGCGGAGAAGTAGTGTGTCTGAGGCATCACACACTGCATGCACAGGTTTACCTTTCCCAGTCCTGCAAAGTCAGTTCACATGAGCAGCTCGGAGTACATGCATCGAAGCTTCGCAGCTGTGCTTGTGCTATCTTGTGCGATCTCGTGATGTCCACAGCTTAATTTAATGTTAGTTCACGGCGACCGAGCTGCAGGCTATGTATATATGTACGCAAGTAGGTTCCAGTTATGACCGTTATGTGTAGAATTTCGAAATGAAACCTGCCTAACTTTTGTAAGTAAGCTGTAAGGAATGAGCCTGCCAAATTTCAGCCTTCTACCTACACGGGAAGTTGGAGAATTAGTGATGAGTCAGTCAGTCAGTGAGGGCTTTGCCTTTTATTAGTATAGATACCCAGCAAACTCCACACAGATAATGACCTTGTGCAGGATTCAAATTGGCTTTACTGAATTTGTGAAGTATTGAAGGCAGCTATTGAGGTAAAGTGCCACCTTCTAGTTTGTGTGTATGAGGAAAATGCTCCAACAGTTTCAAAATGTCGGCAACAAACATTTCTGCTTACCTGGTATGTTCTGTTTGGTCACAAAATCGGACCTTTACTTTATGTTCTCTGTTGTGATATCATGGACACAAAACATTTGTCCTGACTCCATAGTTCTAGAAGCCTCTCCTCTTTTACTTTTTTATATTTGGTATCAACAACTATTTGTATCTATTGGTACATTATCGTTTGCAAAGCACAGAGTTGACAGACAGAGGGACTTTTATATCACATCTGCAGTATTTTGTGTAAATAAACATGTTGATATATTATGTGTGGTTTTACATGATAATAGAGTAGAGATCGCACATAAGCAGTATTTTATATTTTAAAATTTGGTACCTTTCTGATTACGTTGTGCCATCTGTCAATTGGAATATTTATACTTTTAAACAGTTTTATCATATATAGTTCAATAAAATGGCTTATTTATAGTTACAGATTCTGGATTTCTCTATATGTTTAGGTGTACTAATTCAATTAGTTGCTTTTCTGAGTTATTACATTTCTCATTCTTGAGCTGTCAATCATTTCAGTTGCTATGCATTTTCAAATTCTAAATACATTTATGGAATAATTTGAATGAATTTATCCAAAAACAATTTAGGATCTAACATGCCTCTAGCAAGCAGAACTGAACTCACCAGAGTGCACTACAGTCTGATCATTTTTGACTGTTTTTATTACTAATATTCCTTTAGAAGATTGTACAGGTTTAGCCCTTTAGTGGTGGACATCATAACAAATGTTTAATCAAAGTATAAAATGATGAAATAATAATATTGTTTTGTTTAAAATAATGTGTACTCTTTGTAGTTTAGTTATTATTGCTCCTTTGTATGTTTACTATATCACTATTAAATAAATAAAAATATTCCTGTGACTTTGTGGTATACATGGGCAGATTTACCCCATGATAGTAATCTTTTTTAAATGCTAATTATGCAGGCAATTAGAAGATAACAATTCCACAACTCTCTTGATTTTTAATTGCTAATAATAGATCTGAATGGTTTCTTTAAACATATAAAAAAGCTTTACAGCTCTTGTTATATCATTTGGTTATGGAAAAGTCAGCTGATGGATAACTTAGTTTTAGTACAAAGAAAGGTAAATGGTCACAGTACTCAAGAGTTTTTCTGTTCCTCTTTAATGTTTCATATATTTGAACCTTTATTAAGTATACATAACTCAATGTAATATTTTATTGTGATTTTACTTGCTCTGTACAGCAACTTGTGATGTTTTACATTTTCAGTGTCACTTTATAAATAAGATTGAGTGAAGTGCAAAAGTATTAACAATATTTCACTTCTGCACATGTGTTCAAAATTAGTAATATTTGTATGTTTTATATGTTTAGTTTGAAACAGCAGTTTTATTTAAATAGAATCACAACTCATAAAGGATGTTTGACATTCATAGCCTACATTGTGTGGAAAATAAAACTGTCCTAAAATATGTTTGAGCTACAAACCTTACAGAAAAAAACAATAAGTAAAACAGTTTTATTTTCCTTTTTAAGAGAGCACACTGCTTATAAACATTTGGTTGATTTTGCATGAAGAGTCCTCTTTAGAACTGAGGCTCAGTTTTAGATAAATAATAGATACATAGGTAATGAAAAAGTAGATTTGCATAAATCAGGCAAGTAATGTTCAATTTTAATATACAAATGTATGCTGATTTTCCAATGGAGTAGCTGCATTTGGAAACCTGATTGGTTCTTTCTTTCTTTTTTTTTAATTTGCAGGTATATTTACGATATTTTGCAATATGTTTTTTGTTACCATCTGCCACAGCAAATGAAAATGTATCTTGTGAAATTTTTATTCTCACTGCATTCCAAGAATTTGGGAACAAAAAAGACACATATTTCTGGCTTTCCCTTATAGGCTATTTGCTAATAATATTTGTAAATGTATCGTTAATTATTTTAATATACCAAGAAAAAAAACTCCATGAGCCCATGTATATTTTTCTTTGTAATCTGCTTTTTTGTGAGCTAACCGGATCTACATCCTTTTACATTAAATTCATGATTGACCTTAAAATCGATGTTCATGTTATTTCTCGCACATTTTGCTTTACTCAGATATTTCTTATTTATATATATACAGTAACAGAAATATGTATTTTAACAGTCATGGCTCATGACAGATATATAGCAATAAATGCCCCTTTACATTACATTACAATTTTCTCAACAGCAAACATTCAAAAATTTATTTTTGCTTCCTGGATTTATCCTGTTGTTATGATAACCATTGGAATGATTTTATCTGTACGTTTACCTTTATGTGGCAATGAAATTAATAGAGTATACTGTAACAACTGGGAAATTGTTAAACTATCCTGTACTGACACAAGTAGTAACAATATTTATGGATCTGTTATGCTCTGTACTTTTTCAATACCTTTCATTTTTATTTTTTATTCATACTGTAAAATCCTTTCTGTGTGCTGGAATACTTCAAGATCTCAGAAATATAAAGCTTTTCAAACATGTCTTCCTCATTTGATAACACTGATCTTTTTTATAAGCTCCTTACTCTTTGAATTAATTGAGAGCAGACTTAATGTAAAGAGAGTTAAAAATGAAATCACAGCATTTGCTTCAATAGAATTTCTTACAGTTCCTCCACTTTTAAATCCATTAATATACGGCTTGATATTGCCTGAAATACGCAAAAGGGTTGTGTATCTATTTTCAAGGAGAAAAAAACAGTTTGCATGATTTTTTAGTTTTCACTTTGTGTATTCTGCATAAAGGTAAATACAGTAAATTTCTGAAATAGAAAAATGGGACAGCACTAAAATATCACTAAATTTGAATGCTGTTTAACCTCTACATTGCCATTTACTTCTCATTATTATTACTTTGATCCAATGTGACTCATGCAAATAGGACATACTATAATGTTTTACATAAACTATGTATACAGATATTATTACATTTGGAGAGTAGGAAAGTTAAGTGACACACTCAGGTTCACGGAGAGTGAAAGGCAGGAATCGAACCCGAGGCCTTGGAGCTCACAGCCCAGTGATGTAGCCTCTACCTCTCCGGCTGCCTTTTCATAAATACAATAGACATTAATAAAACAGGTCTGTGCTAATTTTATAAAATAAAAAGCTTTATATACACATATGCTAACATTAATATTTTATGCAAAATAATGTACAAATTTGCAATCTATAATTAGTTTAATAGGGAAACAATTTATTATTTTCATTTTCATATTTGAAAGTGAGTACTGCCCACTGTAACAGACTGTACTATAAGCTGTGGCTTAGAATCTTCACGCAGACTTCCAAGCAGATGAAAAAAAACAGTCTGCACAGCATGAACTCCAGAAAGGAAATAAAACAGCAACAAGGATCTGATCATGTGAACAGTTGGAAGAAGCAAAACTTTTGTGACAAGCCTTGGAGTGACCAGTGGAGTTGGAGGCCTAGCATGTGTGAGTGGGATAAGCAGGGAAAGAAGAGTGTACTTGGTATCAGTACATATGGAGCCATGAACATTATATTTATTGTTGTACTGTGATTTGCTGGGCAGACTGGGCAGTCTAATGGTCTGGAATCCCTACAGATTTTATTTTTTTTCTCCAGCCATCTGGAGTTTTTTTTTTGTTTTTTCTGTCCACCCTGGCCATTGGACCTTACTCTTATTCTATATTAATTAATGTTGACTTATTTTATTTTCTTATTGTGTCTTTTATTTTTCTATTCTTTATTATGTAAAGCACTTTGAGCTACTGTTTGTATGAAAATGTGCTATATAAATAAATGTTGTTGTTGTTGTTGTTGCTAATCTCTCTGACAACCATTTGTTTATTTTCACTTACAAGTAAGTGTCATTGCAAGATAGGCAAGGGTCTATGATATGGGTTCTTTTCTTCAGAGTATTCAAGTTTTCATTGCACACCCCAAAGATGTGTTAGTCTAAATAGCAACTTAAAACTGCCTCTGTACGACAGTGTGTGTGTGTGTGGGTCTGTATACATATTCCTGAGATGGAATGGTGTTCCCTGTAGTGCAGGTTCCCACCATGCATTCATTGTTGCCTGTATAGGCCCTGAACTTCTTGTGACACTGACCTGGATGATAAGATTAAATGTGGTGAGGTTTTTTTCTGTCTGTTTTATCTGGGATTAAGCATTTTGGAGTACCTGCTCCTTCATAGGCTGATTAACATGTATCATTGCAAATAAAATTAATTGAAAGTTAATTTAATGAAATAATAATTTAAGATATTAAGAAATACAATGCGCAAAGCATTTATCTGTCAATGAATTGTGTGTCACTAGCTATCATTTCCCTATTGAAAAATACCACAACTTCAGTTTGATTTTGAAGACTAGCTTTGTCATCACATTTTTTTTGTAAAGTTCTTTTCTAATAATGTATCTCTTAATTTGATCTTTACTTAATAAAATCTTTAGAATATTATGTACATTTAGCACTTAAATATTTTTGACTCTGTTAAATTGTTTACTATATGAAACACAGGTGTTGTGTAAATAAAAGTGTATTTATTTAACATGCATATTATAATCAATAATAACTACAGTCGTAATATAATATTAAAACATATATGTGTCTTCATTAATGCCATCAGTTCAAACATATTTTCAAATGAAAAAGTAAACAAATCCTAATATTTAAGTTTTCCTACCAAAAATCCTGGTTGGCCTATTTGCACATCTTGACTTTCTCCCTTGACAGTTAAGTATTAAATAGCTTGCTCTCTCAGACTAATATAATAAATAGATGAGCTAACAGCAAATAAATTACACATTTAGAATGTTGCCTTAAAAGACTTGGTTTCACATATTCAAATACATTTTTTTTTTTGCCTATCAGACAAAAGCTCTGCTTCTTGTCATAGTTCAATTGTGCAGATAACAAAAAAAAAGACACTTTTTTGGTTTTGTTGGCTTTCTGGGTTGCTGATGTTATGTGTCTAGTGCAAAGGTAATTTAGCTAAGAGACGAGTGTTGGGCCAGTTATGAGAACATAAAAAGGCTCGCTGTAACCAACTGCTCATTCTTTATTCCACTTGACTACTGGCACTGTGTGTTTGTGAGCTACTGCTCCAATGTTTAAAGCAGCTAACCAGGAGATGCACATTTTTTTATGAAGATATAAGAAAAAATTCTTAAGGTCTTGGAAATAAAGAGCAAACTTTTCTGGACACTAACATTTAATTTTGTAGACCAGAGGGCTTAACCATAATTGTTGTCAGGAAAGAACAGCAAGGAGCTGTCTAATAACACCTTTTTCATTGATTGAACCCTTGTCTCAGATAAAAGATCTTGTGATCTGTGATTTGCCACAATTAGGAAGGCGGACACTAGAAACCAGGCAAGACTCCCTGGCATCTCATTTACTGCTTGTAGTGGTTTACAAAACAATGATGTAACACAGTTAAAAGTAAAAAGAGAAAATTAAAAGCTTTCTCAAACAAAGGGATAAAATTCAGACTCATACATGAATGTAAAGCTTGGAGATTTAATGTTCAAAATATAAAGTGCTAATAAATTTACACAAATTATTTTAAGTAGTCAAAATCAACATGGCCAATAATTTTCTTGATTTGAATCAAAATAAAACAGAGGAGCTTATAGTGGGTCCACCAGCTAAAGCCCAAATTGGTCTTGGACTTTCTCGGCTCTTTCTCTGTCTTTTCCAAACCTCAAGTCCGCAATCTTGGTGTTACCTTTGATAGTAACCTCTCTTTTGAGAAACAAGTAAATTCTGTAGTTAAGAGTTGCTTTTTCCAACTTCATCTATTAGGTAAGATAAAGCCTTTTTTATCTTCTAAAGATCTTGAGAAAGCTACTCATGCTTTTATTTTTTCTCGCCTCGATTACTGCAACTCGCTGTATTCTGGAATTAGCAAATCTCTGATTCACAGGTTACAGTTGGTCCAGAATCTTGCTGCTCGCTTTCTGGTTGGGGCAAGAAAGTATGACTCTGTTTCTCCTATTTTAGCTTCTTTACACTGGCTGCCTGTCAGTTTTCAAATTGATTTTAAAATCTTGCTTCTAGTTTTTAAATCTTTACATGGGCTCGCTCCTGCCTATTTATCTGAGCTGTGTGTTTTACACCAGCCATCCAGAGTGCTTAGATCTTCTGGTCAGTTGTCTCTTGTTGTCCCTTGTACCAAATGTAAAACCAAGGGGGACAGGGCCCCTGCAGCTGCTGCCCATCTCCTGTGGAACTCTTTATCTCATCATATAAAGGAGTCGTCTACAATTGAACTGTTCAAAACAAAATTAAAAACTCACTTCTTTTCACTTGCATTCAGTGACCTTCAGTAATACTGATGGTTTCCTCTTTGTGATCATATAACATTATTTCTCTTTATTATCTATCTTATTTTATGTTCATATATTTTATTACTGTTTATGTTTTATTGTTTATTGTTTTGTCTTTTATTCTATTATTGTAAAGCACTTTGGCCACAGCATTACTATGTTGTTTTAAATGTGCTATATAAATACATTGACATTGACATTCATCAGTTTGGGGTGATTATGACACCAAGGCTGTCTGAGAGGCATTCAAAGATTTTTGATGTTAATTTGGTACACACTCAAAAAATGTGGCCCAGTGAGGCTGGAGCTAAATTGCAATGTTTACATGTTGAATCTTGCCTGGGATAAATTTTGGACCATTTTAAACATGATAAAAGATTTTAAGTTGAATGACTGAATGCTTTGCTTAGAGATAGAGTTTATTCTATGCAGGGCTGCCTTCCACTCCTTTTCAAAGATGTTAAGTGAAAGATAATTTTCTCCAATGTACCCTAGGATGTTTGAAAGGAAGTGACTAAAATGTTTTATATATCGTAGAGGTGATGCTTGAGTCTTCAAGACTGATAAGTATTGCCTATGAAATAGAAATGGATGGGAGGTGAGAACAATTGGGCAGGTTCCTTTAAGGAAAGTTACAGATTTTGAACTAGTGGAAAAATTTTGTTAATGGGAAGTTAAATTTGAAGCATAATTGTTCATATGATGCAAAGACATTACCTATATATCTCCATGTGTTTTAATCCCTGATGTTTTACAAGCATTAATAATAATAATAATAATAAATAATAATATTTCATTTTATTTAAAACTGCCTTTAATGGCACTCAAGGACACCTTACAACAATAAAAAACAATACAATGAAAACAATTAGCAAAATCAGGGAAATAGGCAGTCTAAAAAGATAAGTTTTAAATTTGGATTTGAAACTGGAAAGTGAGTAAATGCTGCAGCTATTCTGAGTGAGTTTCAAAGACAAGGAGCAACAAAGCTAAAGGATCTAAAGCCCACGGTAGATAAATGAGCAGATGGCATAAGAAGGAGGTTTGAATAATAAGATCTAAGAATACGAGTGGGTATATAAATGTGTAACAGATCTGAGATATATTGGGGTTCCAGATTAGGAAGAACTTTGAATGTTAATAGCAAAATTTTGAAATCAATACAATACTTAACAGGAAGCCAGTTCAGTATTCTTTCACCAAGATAGATTTACCTGAATTACATAGTATAATCTCTAAACTGAAAACCTCCTCCTGCATCCTTGACCCAATACCAACAAGTTTTTTCAAAGAAGTATCAGGCGTGCTAATTGATAATATTCTTGACATAGTAAATTCATCATTAAATACGGGGGTCTTCCCAGACTGTCTTAAGACTGCTGTAGTTACAGCCATATTCAAGAAAAATAATCTTGACCCCTCTGCTTTTGAAAATTTTAGACCCATCTATAACCTGTCCTTCTTAAGTAAAATTCTAAAGAAGGCAGTCATTATGCAGTTAAATGACCACCTCAATAAACATGCTATTCTTGATAAATTTCAGTCAGGTTTTAGAACAAATCACAGCACAGAAACTGCACTTGTTAAAGTAGTAAATGACTTGCGGGTAAATGCAGACAGATGCCATTTATCTGTTCTCATCCTCCTAGATCTGAGTGCCGCATTTGACACCATTGATCACAATATTCTTAGAAATCGCCTTAGTCAATGGGTGGGCCTCTCTGACAAGGTCCTAAATTGGTTTGAATCCTACCTGGCAGGAAGAAAATTCTTTGTTAGTTGTGGTAATCACAACTCAAACACACATGATATCCTATATGGCTCTATCCTGGGTCCGCTGTTATTCTCAATCTATATGCTTCTGTTAGGTGAGATTATCTCAGGTTACAACGTGAGTTACCACAGCTATGTTGATGACACACAGCTGTACTTATCAATAGCACCTGATGACACCGACTCTCTCGATTCACTAACACAATTTCTTACTTGTATTTCTGAATGGATGAATAGTAATTTTCTCAAACTAAATAAAGAGAAAACTGAAATTTTTGCGGTTGGCAATAATGGATTCAATGAGGTTATCAGAAATAAACTTGATGCATTAGGATTAAAAGTCAAGACGGAAGTAAAAAACTGTTGACTGTAACCTGAATTTTAAATCGCATATTCATCAGACCACTAGGACAGCATTTTTTCACTTAAGAAACATAGCAAAAGTTAGACCTTTTATATCATTGAAAGATGTTAAGAAATTAATTCACGCTTTTGTTTTCAGTCGACTAGATTACTGTAACGCACTCCTCTCAGGATTACCCAAAAAAGACATAAATCGTTTGCAATGAGTGCAGAATGCAGCTGCTAGAATCCTAACTAGGAAAAGAAAATCCGAGCACATTTCTCCAGTTTTGATGTCACTACACTGGTTACCTGTGTCTTTCAGAACTGATTTAAAAATTCTGCTTATGGTTTATAAAGCATTAAATAATCTCGCTCCATCTTATATATCGGAATGTCTGACACCTTATATTCCAAATCATAACCTTAGATCCGCAAATGAGTGTCTCCTTAAAATTCCAAAAGCAAAACTTAAAAGAAGTGGTGAGGCGGCCTTTTGCTGTTATGCACCTAAAATCTGGAATAGCCTGCCAATAGGAATTTGTGAGGCTAATACAGTAGAGCACTTTAAAACACTGCTGAAAACACATTACTTTAACATGGCCTTTTTATAACTTCACTTTAATTTAATCCTGATACTCTGTATGTTCAATTCATTATAATAACTATTCATGGTGGCTCTAAAATCTGTACTGACCCCAACTCTCTCTTCTTTCTTTTTCTGGTTTCTTTGTGGTGGCGGCCTGCGCCACCACCTACTCAAAGCATCATGATGCTCCAACATTGATGGACTAAAAGCCAGAAGTCTACATGATCATCATCAAGTCCTTCCGTGAGAACCCTAAATACAAAGAGGACTGTTTCATTGATATTAGGTAGAATGCCCAGAGGGGACTGGGCGGTCTCATGGTCTGGAATCCCTGCAGATTTTATTTTTTTCTCCAGGCTGGAGTTTTTTGTTTTTTGTTTTTTCTGTTCTCCCCGGCCATCAGACCTTTTACTCTTATTCTATGTTAATTAATGTTGACTTATTTCATTTTCTTACTGTCTTTTATTTATCTATTCTTCATTATGTAAAGCACTTTGAGCTACATTTTTGTATGGAAAATGTGCTATATAAATAAATGCTGTTGTTATTGTTGTTGTTCAGTTCACACAGAACTGGAGTAATATAGTCTATGGAGGTTGTTGTGGCAATAACATGTGCCATAAGACCACATAATAACATAAGACCAACCAGTAAAGAATTACAGTGATCAGTGTGAGATGTTACCAAACCATGTACAAAAATAGCAGTTCTAATTGGTGTAAAAGCATAGCCTGAAAAGTTCAGCTGCTGTGTACTGGAGTAAGGGTGTAACAGAATGGAGTAGAGGAAAAAAACTAATTCTGGCAATAATAATACTGCACAACAAGGTTTTTGCTTCTTGAACACTGTTGGGTGTTTCTTATAGATTTTTGGGTGCTGATCACAAATATCAAAATTTACCCATCACATACCATTTCTGTTTTGTCATGATTTTTTCTTATATTTGTAACCAAACTTTTTTGCTGCCGTAAGTGACTTATCAACAACGGTTTGTGCAGCCTGGGGATGTCCAGGCATAGAATCAGGCCAGGTTAGAAGCTGTTCTGTGGAAGTTGACACTGTCTCAGCATGCCATAAAGATGGCTTGCATACACTGATCCTGCTCATTTGGTTAATATAGATAGTCAGTGTGTATGTATAGTATCAGTATAGTAAAGTATAGTATCTGTAGCAATATAACAGTAAGTAAGCTTGATGCTATAGATGTTTTGGTGTCGGGCGATATGTCTCATCAATGTCATAACAGCCACGGAACATTCTGCTATATCTGTGGCAAATATACACTTTCGCCTCTTACAATATACACTTACTATTAACAGAACCCACACATAAAATCTATTTTACATGCTGTTGATCATTGGGAAATGGTGCAGAAACCGGAAATGCCTAAAGGTTTGCAGAATCACGTTATGTTTTCAACCTTTATTAAAATGGCTTCACCTAATCCTGAAATCCTTCAACACATTAAACTTAAATCTTGAAGTGTTTGTAAGTTATTATGGATATTTTACGGACACATTATCAAAAGTCTGTGCTGCTTCCTCTTGATGAAATTGCCTTACTTCTTACTTGCTAAAGAGGTATCAAAATAAATTAACATCCTTTTCTCTCAATGTATTTAAAAATTTAGTTTGTGAGAATTCTGTGTTGTGTTCTGACATGCTTTCTTCAGAGCCAGGAGATGTGACGCCTGTTTCTATGAAACCACTTATACAGGACCCTACTGTGTCTGCTGTAACAGAGAGTGTCTCTGCTCCCACCCCTGTAGAGACACCTGTATGTCTAAAACCTTTAGGGCAGCCACCTTTTGCACAAAATTTTCAATTAGTGCCTTTGGTTTCATCTCCTAATGATAAATCTAGTCATGATATTCGTCAGTTTTCTCCCTCAGCAGATTCAGAACTGCCAGATACTAGGCCTAAGAACTTGAATAAAAATAAAAATAAAACAAAAAGTGAGTACACCTAAAAAATAAGGAGATAAGATGATGAATGGCAAGGTATCTAAGACTGATTCAGTAGAAAATGTAATTTCTCATTCTCTCCAAAAAACAAAATTAAACTCTTAGGGCCTGGCATACAAATTTTTTGGTCATAGGAGATGAAAATATAATAAGAGTAGAGGAATTAAAATGTTTTGAGGGTGTTCAGGTTCAATTAACAGTTTCATTAGTTATTTTCAAACTTATTGAATACTTGGGACAAATACAACCACAATAACAAGTAAAAAAGCTTTTTATTGTTATAGGCATGTTGGAGTTATGGTATCCTGATGCTCCTCAGATGGAATATGGAACACTACTTCAGCAGCCTCAGAAAGTGTTTCCAAGGGCACTGATACAATTTGTCCATATTTCATTGGTTCAACAATTACCGTCATTCATTTTGCAGAAAGTATATAGAGTGAAAGAGATAGTTATGCAGATCCTAAATGCTCTGCTCAACCCAGATATAGAATTTTAATATACCTTTTCTTATCACCCATTCCTAAACTTAATCCTACTGGTTTTAGAGTATCTTTCCCCTCCCCAAACCCTGAACTTAACCTGTGTAACCCTGCCCTCATCCTAATATTTAAAATATAACCCTAATCTTAAAGTTATTTTAGTTGTAAAGTTAAAACTCATCCTCTGGGTCACACCATATATCCCTCTTTCATTTCTCTGTTTGAATATCTTTATGATATACCTTTTTGGAACACATTTTATTGCTTTCAAATGTTCTTTTTATTAAACCTAATGCATTTTAACTGCACTCCACATGCCTTAATCAATTCTTAATTTAAACATGACATTTTTATAATATTAAGTACATAATATAAAATAGGTACATGCAGCCTAACTAAACTGTTATTTACAGAATGAGCGTGCCAGTGCTTTTGTCTTCTAGGGCATGCTCATCCTCCTCTAATTTTAAACTTTAATATCACATAATGGGGTGAACCCTTGGCTTTAGTTGATGTGGCATGCACAATTTCAAGTGTTGCTGACCATTTTTTGCTATGAATACCTATTTGTTTAGTCTTTATCATAAGAGCCAAAACTAGTGAGTGACTCAAAAAGCCCAACGTCTTGTGTAACTAGACATCATGATGAGCCAAAGTATATATCCATTGTATGCATTGGTGAATCAGAAAGTGCTGGACTAAAAAGGTGAAGTAATTTCAAAGCATTCATAAGTAATCCTTATGAAAACAAAAAATACTGAATTTATATTTTTTGATTTTTTTATGAATTTATTATTTTTGCCCAGTGCCCTAAACACATTATTCAATACAGACTTCTTCCAAATTACAAACATCTGCTTTATGAATATTTTGGTACACAAAAAAGTTTCACTTTATGAACTGCAAGGAAGTTGAATTTCTGTATGTAAAGACTTATGGTTGATTTCTTGAGAGCCTTTCACTGGTGAGAAGAGCTTGCTAGACTCTCACTTGGTTCCTCAAAATAAGAGACACACACAAATGTGCATTAGAATCTGTGTGTGTTCTCACCATAATGTGAAGTGGCAATAAGCTTTCAAAGTTTGATATACAGTATAGTACATAGCTCTCATAGTGCCAGCAAAATGGAAAAGTGCCATTTTACTAGATACTGTGTTCTTAAGACAGTGGAATATTCTTTACTAGAGATAAAGACACGCCATTGAAGAGAATGAAGTACTGAAAATATATTTACAATTTATGAAGGAGAAAATAGTACAAGGAATTGTTTAAAAAAAAAGGACAATTATACTCCAATCTTCCATTTAAAGGCAAGCTAGACAGCAGTGCACCATGACCACAGTCATTGACACCTTAGTGGAGAATTATATTTTACAGATAAACTGGTACTTTAAATAATTTATTCAGTTATTACAAATGTGTATTATTAATATTTGAATGTTCTTTATAAGTTGTTTTAAGGTTGTGAATATTTTTTCTTTTAACATTTTGTTTAAAGTGCTTTAACCAGCATCAAACAAATCCAACTTTTTAAATAGTATCTAATGTACGTGACCCACGAACTGTCAAAGAAGATTATGCAATTCGTTAGATTCCAGATACAGCGTGATTAGTTTTGTTGACACCACACATATTAGGATTAATCCACCTGTTGACAAGCCTCAGATCTATATTTATAGAAAAGGTTTTCATTCCCTAAGACTGAAAATCATCTGTGACAGTAAAGCTTATTGAGGGAAATGTTGGTTAGGAAAAACTTAGGTGAAAGCTCAGAGCACAAAGCCTGTCGACCTTCCCACTTGTGTTTTTTAACAGGGTGCACTCTCCACCCTGTGCTTCTTTCAAAGCCTAATTTAATTTATTTTTCTCATTCTCATGAATTTTATATTTTTTTAAATTTAGCTTGAAGTTATTCTCTTTGCTGTACCGTCTGCTCGCTTACGTGTATGGAATCTATGTAGTGCTCTCTTCCTATGTTTTGCCTCTATCGGCTTCCTCAGTGGTGCTTTAATGAAAAGAAAAGGTTAGATTAAGATAAGGTTAAGTTAAAGAAAAGGTAAAATGCATTTAATCATAAAAATTATATCAAGTATACATCTTAGTATTCTAAAATTTTCAGAGAGCTGTAATATCATGAATACAATATATTCTGTGTGGCGATCACTGGCTGTGCGCCCCTGTCGCCGTGTTGCAGTATGAATTCAGCCTGCACCCCCATTTTTAATTATTATTAGTAGATGTTATTCAAATGAAGTTAACAGTTTATATGTAAACTTTAATATACATATTTTAATGCATGTTATAATGAAAATTATATCAAGTATACATCCTAGTATTCTACACAACTCCAAGAGGATAACTCTTGGGATTCTAAATCGACTTAGAAGCCAAGAACCATCATCTATAAATATGCGCTATCTTCTGATGAATTGAATTCCTTTATTGTCATTGAATGGTACAAGAAGATTCTATATGCAACTCCTCAATAAACTAATTTTCTAATAAAATGATGACAATAATAGTAATAGTAATCATAATAAAATGAATAATAATAATATGACAACAAAACAATGAAAAATATAAAATATGAAAGCATAAATTCATGTACATATTGTGCAGATTGTGCAAATGGTTCATGAAGTGGCTCAGGTTGTGCAGTATTTTTTTTTTTTTAGCATTTTACTGGATTTATTAAAATCAAATAACATTCTATACAAGCAAGTCAAATTTTACAAAACTAGGTTTGAATCAAATCAACCCCCACCAATAAGAAAGAGAGCTAGGCTAACAGAGTAAAATTTTAATATTAGGAAAAATAAATAAATAGAATAAAAAAAGGAAGAGAATCTGCTTCCACAATTTAAATGCTTATTCTAAAATGTTACTGATTAGATACTGCCAGGTTTTTTAAAGTTTTGCACAGATCCTGCATCTAAGTGAGAATTAGATTTTTTCCAACTTCAAATAGAGGAGAGTTAGGATTCTTCCAGTTGAGTAAGATAAGTCTACATGCCATTAGTGTAGTAAAGGCAATTACAGTTTGTTTGTCCTTCTCCACTTTAAGCCCATCTGGAAGTACACCAAACACAGCTGTTAGTGGATTAGGAGAAATTGTGACACCAAGGCTGTCTGAAAGGTATTTAAAGATTTTGGTCCAAAATTAAATTAATTTGGTACACACCCAAAACATATGGCCCCGGAGGCGGCCTTAGGAGTGTGCAGGGCCTAGGGCTGACCAATCACACACAGGGCCGGTTAATAAAGAAATGCGTGTGTTCCAAATAATGATCTATTATTTCCACTCTAAAACTCCACTTCACTCCCAGAAAATCAATCAAGGCATGAGCTGGGAGAAGTTTGTGCACGTTCTAAGTCGGTGGGGGGATGGAATAGCCGGCTGCTTGCAGCCTGATTTTATCAGCACATTTAGATGACAAAAGACGCTGGTGGAGAGCTGTGAACGATTTTAAGAAGCGATTTAAGGTGGGACGGAATTACGAGTTTTTTCGTAGGCTCTGGTAATTCTAGTGTTAATCGAATCTGCGCCTCCAGATTACAGTTTTACTCGTGCAGACCGCCAGGGGAAAAAGGGAGGCGGAATGGCTAACATTTACTCGAGCCGATTAAAATGTAAAGATGTCAGTTTTGGTAAGTTCAAGTCCTTTGAGTATCTGTCCGTTGTTGTTCATGGAGATTCTCAAGTTCTAGTATTATACGTGTATAGACCTCCTAAATATAACGCGTCTTTTTGAGGAATTCTCTGACTTAATGTCAATTTTAATTACTAACTATGACACACTCCTAATAGTTGGCGACTTTAATTTTCATATAGATAATCAGTGTGATCTAAAAGTAAAAGAATTTATGAACCTCCTGGATTCTTTTGATTTGAGACAACTCATAAATCAGCCTACACATAAAGCAGGTCATACGTTAGACTTAGTGATTACTAAAGGACTGAAAGTTGATATAAAACAGATCATTGATATTGGTCTATCAGACCATTTTCTTCTACTTTTAATATAGAAATAATGATAAAAAAACTCATGAGAAGCATATTGTTAAAAACGCTTCTTTGACTCGGCAGCAGCTTTAAAACTTACAAACATTTAAGCAATCAGTCCGTTTATAGTGCCAGCTATAATAGTGAGGATAATGTAAATAGTAAGGTGGAAAGATTTAATTCTAAAGTGAGAGCTGCTGTTGACATAGTTGCACCTGAAAAGACAGTGAAAAAATCTTCTAGCATTGTTATACCATGGAAGACCCAAAGAGTGTCTGATTTAAAGAGAACATGCCAGAGCTGAGCGTCAATGGAGGAAGACTAAACTTACTATCCACCATGAAATATTAAAAGTCAAAATAACAGAATACAATAACACTGTCCGTCTTGAGAGACGCTGCTATTTCTCAAGATTATAAATAACAATGCTAGTAATCCCAGAGTCTTATTTTCTACAATTGATCGCCTACTAAACCCAGGTAACTCAAAGGAATGCCTCCTAAGTGCTTCCAGTGAAACCTGTGAGGCTATCGCTGTATTTTCAATCAAAAATTAATGATATTAGAAATAACATAGTATATCCCTCCAACACTAAGGATCCTCCTAAACCCCAGCATCCTGTTATAAACAAATTAAACTCTTTCACTAGGATAGATTTACCTGATTTACAAAAATAATCTCTCAATTAAAACCCTCCACCTGCGTCCTTGACCCGATACCAACAAGGTTTTTCAAAGAAGTATCAGGCGTGCTAATTGATAATGTTCTGAACATAGTAAATTCGTCATTAGATACGGGGGTCTTCCCAGACTGTCTTAAGACTGCTGTAGTTAAACCCCTACTTAAGAAACATAATCTTGACCCTCGCTCTTGAAAATTTTAGACCCATCTCTAACCTGCCTTTCTTAAGTAAAGTTCTGGAGAAGGCAGTCATTATGCAGTTAAATGACCACCTAAATAAACATGCTATTCTTGATAAATTTCAGTCGGGTTTTAGAACAAATCACAGCACAGAAACTGCACTCGTTAAAGTAGTAAATGATTTGCGGTGAATGCAGACAGAGGCCATTTATCTGTTCTCATCCTCTTAGATCTGAGTGCTGCATTTGACACCATTGATCACAATATTCTTAGAAATCGCCTTAGTCAATGGGTGGGCCTCTCTGGCAGTGTCTTAAATTGGTTTGAATCCTACCTGACAGGGAGAAAATTTTTGTTAGTTGTGGGAATTACAACTCGAAGACACATGATATCCAATATGGTGTTCCACAAGGCTCTATCCTGGGTCCGCTGTTATTCTCAATCTACATGCTTCCGTTAGGTCAGATTATCTCAGGGCACAACGTGAGCTACCACAGCTATGCTGATGACACACAGCTGTACTTATCAATAGCACCTGATGACCCGATTCTATTGATTCACTAACACAATGTCTGACTTGTATCTCAGAATGGATGAATAGTAATTTTCTCAAGTTAAATAAAGAAAACTGAAATTTAGTGATCAGCAATAATGGATACAATGAGGCTATTAGAAATAAACTGGATACATTAGGATTAAAAGTCAAGACGGAGGTAAAAAGCTTAGGGTGATTGTTGACTGTAATCTGAATTTTAAATCACATATTAATCAGATCATTAGGACAGCATTTTTCACTTAAGAAACATAAGTAAAGTTAGACCTCTTATATCACTGAAAGATGCTGAGAAATTAGTTCACGCGTTTGTTTTCAGTCGACTAGATTACTGTAACGCACTCCTCTCAGGACTACCCAAAAAAGACATAAATCGTTTGCAACTAGTGCAGAATGCAGCTGCTAGAATCCTAACTAGGAAAAGAAAATCGAACACATTTCTCCAGTTTTGATGTCACTACACTGGTTACCTGTGTCATTCAGGACTGACTTTAAAATTCTGCTTATGGTTTATAAAGCCTTAAATAATCTCGCCCATCTTATATATCGGAATGTCTGACACCTTATATTCCAAATCGTAACCTCAGATCCTCAAATGAGTGTCTCCTTAGAATTCCAAGAACAAAACTTAAAAGAAGTGGTGAGGTGGCCTTCTGCTGCTATGCACCTAAAATCTGGAATAGCCTGCCAATAGGAATTCGCCAGGCTGATACAGTAGAGCACTTTAAAACACTGCTGAAAACACATTACTTTAACATGGCCTTTCTATAACTTCAATTTAACTTAATTTAACTTAATCCTGATACTCTATGTTCAATTCATCATAATAACTATTCATGGTGGCTCTAAAATCCGTACTGACCCCTACTCTCTTTTCTGTTTCTTTTTCCGGTTTCTTTGTGGTGGTGGCCTGTGCCACCTCCACCTACTCAAAGCTTCATGATGCTCCAACAATGATGGATGGATTAAAAGGCAGAAGTCTACATGACCATCTTCATCAAGCCCTTCCGTGAGAACCCTAAATCCAAAGAGGACTGTTTCATTTATGTTAGGTAGAATGCCCAGAGGGGACTGGGCGGTCTCATGGTCTGGAATCCCTAAAGATTTTATTTGTTCTCCAGCCGTCTTTAGTTTTTTTGTTTTTTCTGTCCCCCCTGGCCATTGAACCTTATTCTTATTCGATGTTAATTAATGTTGATTTATTTTGTTTTCTTATTGTGTCTGTTATTTTTCTATTCTTTATTATGTAAAGCACTTTGAGCTACTGTTTGTATGAAAATGTGCTATATAAATAAATGTTGTTGTTGTTGTTGTTGTTTAGGGCCTGATGTCCTCTAGTGGGACCATGGAGCTTGATTGGCATTTGCCATGGAATACCAGAATTGGCAGGGCCACCATGAGCACCCTGTACTTTTCACAGATGTGAGCAGGTTCAGCTTGAGCACATGTGACAGACGAGAAAAGGTCTGGAGAAGCTGTGGAAAACGTTATGCTGCGTGTCACATTGTTCAGCATGATTGGTTTGGTGGTGGGTCAGTGATGGTCTGGGGAGGGACTCACAGACCTCTACAGGCTAGACAACGGCACCTTGACTGCCATTAGGTATCAGGATGAAATCCTTGGACCCATTATCAGACATTATGTTGGTGCAGCAGGTCCTGGATTCATCCTGGTGGGAGATAATGCCCGGCCTCATGTGGCGAGAATATGCAGGCAGTTCCTTGAGGAAGAAGGAATTGATACCATTGACGCTGCCAGGTTGCACCTCAGACTGTCCAGGAGCTCAGTGATGCCCTGGTCCAGATCTGGGAAGAATTCCTTCAGGACACCATCCATCGTGTCATTAGGAGCATGCCCCAATGTTGTCAGGCATGCATATAAGCACGTGGGGGAAATACAAACTACTGAGTATGATTTTGAGTTGCTGCAATGAATTTCGGCAAGATGGAATAGCCTGCTGCATCATTTTTTCACTTTGATTTTTGGGGTGTCTTTGAATTCAGCCCTCTGTAGGTTGATGATTTTCATTTCCATCAAATGATATGGCATCCTTTTGTTCCTAACACATTACCCAGTCCATATCAGTATAGATATCCAGCATTTTTTTTCTCATTGTAATCTGATGTGTTTTCAAAAAGTTCATTTAATTTTTTGAGCAGTGTATATAGTGTATATGTTTCTTTAGTTGCCAAGAGGTTGAATTCTGTATGCATAGTCTGTCTTTTCCTATGAAGTACCTCATTTGATATGAAATAATCTGTCCTCTTAAGAAAGCCTTCACCGTTTCCCCAAAATATTCCTGCAGAGACCTCTGTGAATGTATTTGTTTCTAAAAAAAATCAGTTTACTTTTATATAAATTCTGTACAGTTCTCATATGGTAATAAAAGTGGCTTAAACTGTGAGATGAGTATGTGTGATTTAAGCTCTATGATCAAAGGGGCGTGGTCAGAGATAAGTATAGCATCATACGTATAAGAATTAACACTAGAATCTGTGAGGCCTACAAAAAAACTTGTAATCCCAACCCACCTCAATTTCCTTAAATTCCTCTCCATTAGCGTGTTTTGTTTCATAAATACGTCAATCAGCACAAGCAGCTAGTAGCCTGCTATCCCATCCATCCCACCGTCTCAGCTCCCAGCTTAAGTCTTGTTTATCTGCGTGTGAGGTGCCTGGAGTTGAATAGGGTAAGTAATATATTATTATTTGGAACACTTGCATTTCATGTGTGTTCCGTGTCTACAACTATCTATGCAAATGTAGGATGACAGGAAATGCAAGAAACACCTAAAATAGAAACTTTTTTCATGTTATAGTACTAAAGACAACATTTTGACATGGAGTGTATAATGTGTGAAGACTGAATTCCAAATATAAAATAAACACTTTCACAAAGGGTATAGTATAACAAGACAAGTGCACTTTTATTTAAGAATATAACCAAAGAAAAAGAAATCGGGTTAGGGTATGACGTTGATATGACTGCTTGGGTGACTTGGTGATATGAACTGCTGACTCATAATGAAGAGGTCGCGGGATCGAATCAGGGTACTCTCCAAAATTACCATTTTGAGTAGTGAGCTGCTCCTATTATTAGTATTGTACAGTACAATAAAAACATACATTTGATTTGAGTCTGTAACAGCCAGTGAAAATTTATGGTACTTGTAAAGGATAGCTTTTTTTTCAGTTTTATTCTCTCAGTCACGTTCATGCTCCCACTGAGCTGACACGGTTATTTTCAAATAAAGAAGTCCTATATTAGAGGTGAACTTAGATGAGGATGAGGATAAGGGTTCTACATTGGAGAAAAAGAATGGAAGCCCTCCCTGCAAGAAACGTCCACTCACATAAAAGGAACAATGCACCTGCACCAGGTGTAAAGTCAAAAGATGGCACCATTTGAAAGCAGCAAGAGGTCGGTTGTCATCCTGCCAGTCAGTCTGCCCTATATGTGTCTTTCAAAGAAAAAAGCAGGTCTTACAGAGCTCGCCAAAGTATCATGCGAAGCTCTGTTTGTGATTATGTTTTGTGATGGTCTTTATATGTAAAACGTGTATTGTGACGTGTGAGTCCCTGTCTTGCACCCCAAAACACAAGCTTGAGTCTCAGTATTTTAGCAAAACCAACTTTATTCAGCTTGAAACAGGAACAGCACAGTTATTTATTGTAGCGGGATCTACCAGTCTCCTATACTCAGACATAGCAATCAGGCATGGTTGTGGCCAGATTGGTGGCCAAGTAATACTGTTCCCTGCATTTATAATGTTCCTTGCATTTCCCATCGACAAGGAGCACTTATAGCACGACCATGCTCAGGTCGGATTTGCTTTCACAGCAACCCACTTTGGAGTTGGGAGCCTGCGGTTACCCTGGCAACTGATAAGGTGTCTTCCATAGACATGGCGATCATGCTTCGGGATGCTCTTCAGCATGTTGTTCCACTGGGGTGAGTGCTAAAAGAGTTTAGAAACCTTACATCTCTCCACTCAGCTTTGTCCACACCGGTGTGGGCAAAGCGATCTTCCAAGCCGGGTTCAGCTAGGCAGGAGAGAACATCAGAATTGGCGTCTGCAAGTCTGCAAACTAATAGACCATGGTGTAAGCCGGGTGTTCAGATTCTTCTGTTTGTACAGCTAATGTAGCGGGGCATGGTCAGTCACCAGGGTAAACTGTTGTCCGCAGAGATAATATTGGAGGGCTTCCACCAGTCACTTAATTGTTAAGCACTCGTTTTCAATAGTCAAATAATTACGCTCTCTGGGTAGCAGCTATCTGCTGAGAAAAATGATGGGGGTGTTCCTCCCCCTCAAAACACTGTGAGAGTACCTCTCCTAAACCAAAAGTGCTAGCATCTGTTTGCAGAATAAATTCCTTCGAACAGTCTGGATTGCACAGTACCGGGAATGACGCTAAAGTGTTTTTTAGGTCTGTGAAAGCTCTCTCACAGGCATCGGTCTAAACAAAAGTACGATTCTTTCTGCCCTTTGTCAAGTCAGTGAGGGGGCAAGCCCAATGTACAATATTGGAAATGAACCAACTGTAATACCCCATGGGCTCAAGGAAGGCACGAACCTGCCTCTGCATTTCGAGATGGGGATATGCAAGCATTTCCTCCACCTTGTCCATTTGAGGCTTGAGTAAACCCTCCCCCATGGAATATCCCAAATAGTGGGTTTCCGGCATACCTATCTTGCACATCTTAGGGTTGGCAGTCAACCCTGCCAGGCATAAACTGTCAAGCAGCACCTGAAGGCGGACAAGATGAGAGGCCCAGTCATTACTGAAAATGACCACATCTTCAGGATAGGCACCATGTACTCAGAATGGGGACCCAGGCTCTGGTCCGTCATTCGCTGAAAGATCAAAATGGTGACCAAAAGGGAGTGCAGTAAATTCAAACAATCCATCCAGAATGGTGAACATGGTCATCTCAAAACTAGACTCCTCCAAGGGGACCTGCCAGTAACCCTTCATGAGGTCAAGGGTGGAGATATACTGAATGAAGCCTGCCTGAGCTTTCCCAACAACTCGTCCACATGCGGCATCGGGTATGCACCAAACCATCAGACTTTGAGAAAAGTACTATTGGACTTTGCCATTTGCTTTAGCTTGGCCGAATAATGCCTAATTGGAGGATCTGTTGGACTTCCTCATGTATCACTTTTCTTGTTGACTATGGTAGACTATACAGGGGCACCTATTAGTAACACTGGGTGGAAAGACAATCTTGTGTTCTGCAATTGTCGTCCGGCCAGGCATTGCTGAAAAGACGTCCGAATTCCTCTTGATCAATGATAGCAATTTTACTTTCTGGGTGTCAGTTAAATCATCCCCAATAGTGACCTCAGTCTGGGGGACTGCTGTGGCTGTGACCAGGACTTTGTGACAGTCGTGCCACTCCTTTAAAAGATTAACATGCAAAATTTGCACAGATTTCTGCTGCCAGAATTCTGACTTTATAATTCACAGGGGACATATGCTCTTCTATCACTGCCATTCAGCCCAAAATTTATGTTGATTGGATAGAATCTCCCTTCTTAAACTCGTAGAGTTTACTCATCTTGTCATAAATACGTTTTTGAGCCTCCTGCTCATGCTGCTGATGCTCCATTGCAATAGAGGACAATCTGGGAATCTGCTCTTGCAGTGAATCGACTCAGTCGACAAACCTCCCCCCAGGGGGTGTCTCGCGAGTCCCCATCCATTCATCCTGAAAAATGTCCAACACCCCACATGGGTGCCGACCAAATAATACTTTGAAAGGACTCATCCCAATTGATGCTTATGGGGCGTACTGGACAGCAAACAAGAGGAAAGGTACAACTGTATTCCAGGAAGATGGATTGTCATGGTCTACCTGCTGAATCATCTATTTTAGGGTTTATTAAATCATTCAGTCAGGCCATTCGTCTGTAGATGATAAACTGTGGAGTGTAACTGCTTAATTCCGAAACTTTTGCATAGCTGCTTCATAATGAGAGACAAAAAGGAAGTGCCCTAATCAGTGAGAATCTCACAAGGGATACCAGTTTGTGTGACCCCACTTCTGGTACCATGTGACATGTAAGTCCCTGTCTTGCACCCCAAAATACGAGCCTGAGTCTCAGTACTTTAGTAAAACCAACTTTATTCAGCTTGTAACAGGAACAGCATGGTTATTTATTGTAGCAGGATCTACCACTCTCCTATACACAGACACAGCAATCAGGCAGGGTCATGGCCAGGTTAGTGGCCAAGTAATACTATTCCCCGCATTTATAATGTTCCTTGCACTACCCATCGATGGTAAGCATTTATAGTGCAACCGCTTGGCTCGGATTTGTTTTTGTGGCAAGCCACTGCAGCGTTGGGAGCCTGCGGCTGCCCCGGGAACTGATAAGCTGTCTTCCAAAGTGCCAAAAGAATTTAGAAACCTTACAATATGTTACTTATATAAAAGCCACATTGAATGTTGTTTATCTTAATTTATTTACTTATCTTCCTACAGTGTAAAGTCACAACTAGACTGCAGAACTTCCTGTGTTTAATCGACATGGGCATGCTGACAAAGTACTTGTGTACTGAAGTGACTTTAGCTGCAGGTTGAAGCACCTGTCACATTCTAAGCAACTGTTGTTATGGTTCTGGCTTTGTTCAAAAATGGTTTCATAAGCTTTATAACCTTAGTCTCGGAAAGTCTTTCTCCCGTGAGTCAACTGGGATCTTTTCCTGAATAAGATCAATTGTAATTATAAGTACAAACAGTTCTACTGGGAGTACTTAAAGGACTAATTAAGTGCATTTATAGTTGCTCGAATTCCGTGCTGGAGAGGGTCTGAAGAATTTTGGATGGGAAAAGTTCAAATAGACTGTGGCATGGGTGAGTGGAATCCATACAGATGCTGGTGGCTTTCCCGAGGCAGTGTGTGCTGTAAATGCCCTCCAGGGCTGGAAGCTGTATACTTATAATACTCTGGGCTCTTGACACAACCTGCTGTAGAGCTTTCCAATCAGCTGCTGTGTAGCTGTAATACCACAGATAGATACAATAGGTTAAAATACTCTCAGTGGTGCACTAAGAGTAAAAATACTAAAGCAGCTATGGTTTTTGGAAAAGTTTGGCCATTCTGCACAGAATTATATTGTTACAGAATGATTACAATCAAGTGTCTTAAATTTGTAAAAAAAATATACAATTTAATCTTATTGTATTTGATAAAAACCCAGGTTATGGATTAGAATCTAAAAAAAAAGAGAGAAAAGATACAGGACAGTATCATAGCACAAACAGTAGCACTGCTTTAATGCTGGGTGTTGCCAGTTAGCACAACCGAGCAGGAAAATGTGTACACACGGTGTGAGGCTGCCATCAAAATGTGTGTGGCTTTATGCCAAGTTATTTTTTATACATCTCATAGTGAGCGTGGAAATAGCAACGTGTACACAATGTTTTTACATTAGGCCTCAGGTGTTGGGATGCAAACTCGAGACCCTGAATCCGTGAAGCTGTTGTGCCAACTACCTTGGGAAAGCTCCAACAACTAGGATAAAATTACGGAGAAAATGTTCCAACAACTTAAATCAAGTGTATCTTTTTATTATATAATAGTAATAACAATAGCAGCTCACTACTCAAAATGGTAAATATTGGGTGGACCCAGGCACAAACCCACAACCTATTGATTATGAGGCAGCATTTCCTGTCATCCTACATTTACACAGATCATTGTAGAAACAGAATGCACATGAAATGTATGTATTCCAAATAACAATATATTATTTGCCCTATACAATTCCAGACACCTAACTCCCAAATAAAGAGACTTCAGCTCTGAAAATTTTGTATCTGACTTGACTTCAGCTGCCATTGTGGGGGATGGGATAGTAGGCTTCTTGCTGCTTGTGCTGATTGACACATTTGCAAAACAAAAGATGCTGCTGTTTAGGTGTGAGGGAATTTAAGGTGGCCCAGCATTATGAATATTTTCGTAGGCTTCAGGAATTCAAGTGTTAACTAGCAGAACTTAAGTTTTCAAAGAGCACTGCAGTCTGATTATCTTTGACTATATTTATTACTAAAGCAATTCCTAAATAAATTATAAAAAAACTTACCTTCTAATACAAAGTGTAGCGTTGAAGCTAATTTCATCAATGTTATCTCTTTAATGGTGGGCATCTTAAATGCTTAGTCAAAATGTAACATAATGAAGTAATAATTTGATTATTTTGTATAAAATATAGTTCACTCTTTGTAGTTTATTACTCCTCCTTTGTATGCTTACTATATCACCATTAAATTAAAAAATATTTTTACTTACTTTGTGTTACACATGGGAATATTTATCCGATGACACTAACCTGTTTTTAATGTTAATTATGCATGTGGTCAGAAGATAACAAACACCGAAACTCCTTTGATTTTAATAGCGAAGAATAGATCTGAATGTTTCTTGAAACATATAAAAAGCTCTACTGCTCTTGTTATAGCATTTGGCTACAGAAAGGTCAGCTGATGGATAATTTTTAATACAAAGGTAAATAATTGTACTTCTCAGGGTTATTCTGCTCTGTCTAAGGTTTCATATATCGTAACCTTTATTAAGTATACATAACTCAATGTGATATTGCATTGTAATCTTACTTGCTCTGTAAAACACCTTGTGACATTTAATGTTTTCAATGGCACTTTATAAAACAGATTGAGTGAAATACAAAAGTAGTAATAATATTTCACTTATGCAAATGTATTCAGAGTGATGTCATTTTTGTACGTTTCATGTGTTTAGCTTGAAACAGCAGTTTTATTGAAATGGAATCAGAATTAACATATGATGTTGATTTCGTTGATTTTCAATCAATCAATCAACATTTATTTATATAGCACATATTCATACAAAAAAATGTAGCTCAAAGTGCTTTACAAAATGAATAGAAAAATAGAAGACACAATAAAAAAATAAACATAAGTCAACATTAATTAACATAGAATAAGTAAGGTCCGATGGCCAGGGTGGACAGAAAAAACAAAAAAACTCCAAAAGCTGGAGAAAAAAAATAAAATCTGTGGGGTTCCAGACCAAGAGACCGCCCAGTCCCCTCTGGGCAATCTACCTAACATAAGATTTTGTAAGAAGA
This sequence comes from Polypterus senegalus, assembly GCF_016835505.1. Taxonomy (NCBI): domain Eukaryota; kingdom Metazoa; phylum Chordata; class Cladistia; order Polypteriformes; family Polypteridae; genus Polypterus; species Polypterus senegalus. The sequence continues at coordinate 277,996,036 of NC_053155.1, forward strand.
GGCCCAGTTTTAGATAAACAGTAAATACGTAAGTAATAGTAAAGGAGACATGCATAAATCAGACATTGAATATTCGACTTTAATATCCAAATTTATGTTGATTTTCACGTGGCGGGAGCCAGGGATTCCCGGACATTTTTCATTCCTGCATTCCCGGGAATTACAGCAGTTTCATTCCTGGGAAACCGGGAATGCACCAAGTTCGCATATATAGCGTGTAAAAGTTTAAAAATCGATCAAGAAATAACAGAGTTATAGTTGAAAACTGAAGACTTCATTGACGTCTGTCAGACAACAGCTTTGAACAGCAACTTGAAATTGCAATGCATCAGTCTGTTGCATCCGCATTATCTGTGCCAAGAAACTTGCCATCACAGAATGATGACAAGAAACTGGATGCATCAGTAACAGCTGAAATGCCAGTGTTTCACAGCAACGGCAAGCACGGGCGTTGTTTAGAACAAGTGTATCTGTATCTGATGACTGCGCTGCTACTTTAGTGGAGGCAAAGCGTGCTTTCTCAGCAGCTGGCGTACTCTGCACGAAGTATGCTCTCGCCTGGACGACCGCATGCTGGACAAGTTATGCTTTCTACGCTCTTATTACTGCAACTAACTAGATCAGGGGTGCCCACAGTTTTTCGGCTTGCGAGCTACTTTTAAAATAACCAGGTCAAAATGATCTACCTACATTAAAAAGTTATATATATATTGTGGAACTGGCCCCGGACACAGACAGACGGACATCGTTTGGTCACCCAACACACGTTTATTTACACCACAACTATATACAATATTTACAATGTGCTGACGTGTGCTTTGCAAACGCTAGAGTCAGTGTTGGTTTGTTCTGTGGTGTGAGATTTACATTAAAAAATACATTTTGCCTTAAAACTTGGGTTTTGGTTGCCTCCAGCTTTAGAATTCCCCAAGAGCAAAAGTCCAGGCCTCTCACACAGTCAGTAACTGTGCCTTTCTTCCTGGCCGCTGACTTCCAGTGGAAACCTCTCTCTAGCTCCAGTAGGAGCCTCCTTCCAGGCAGAACCGACTTACCGCTTATAAGTAAGAAGAGCGCAAAGCTCGACTATTGGGAGGCAGCCCCTTTTATAGCACCCCAGATGGGCTCCAGCTGCTTCTGCAAGAGATGCCAGCTGATCCAGCACCTCGAGCCAGGGCATTCCTGGCCCAGGTGTCCTTTAGAGATAGTGTGCACCCCTAAGGTGGCGCGGAGGAGATTCCAGACCAGACAGGTAGGAATAGGTGGGTCACGGTCGCAAGGCGTAAGGTAAAGGGTGCACACTGTCCGGCATCAACCCCAGAATTAGAAGTGTCTAACGTTATCATGTCCTGGCGGAGCTGGACGGACACTGAGGTGGTAGGCAGGGTTGAGGAGCCCCAACCCAAAAAAGAGAGGTAGTGATAGTTGGGGACTCAATCATTAGGGGTGGCGGAAGTGCCAGTCCAGGTAAGATTGAGGAGATTAGAAGGCTTAACGCGTGGCTCAAATCTTGGTGCAGGGTAGAAGGGTATAGGTTTATGGGGCATTGGGACTCCTTTTGGAACAGATGGGACCTGTTCCGCGGACGGGTTACATCTGAACCGGAGGGGCACCAGGCGTATGTGTAAGCCCTCCATAGTAATGTAAATTTTAAGCAAACACGTAAAGATAGAAGGATTAACACATTAAAAATAGCTTGGTGTAGACAGAACAGAAAAGGAGGTGGGGTTGCTGTTTATGCCAAACAGGAATTAAATGTAAGTCATCTTCCCGTCATTTTAGGAGTTCTTCCCCAGCACCAACAAGGGGTGAAGCCTATCTGGATTTAGGTTCTTCAGGCAGCAGATGCGACAAAGTCTAAGTAGGATAGACTGGGATAAGCTTTTAAATGTGGAGACAGTCGAGGAGCAGTGGAACAGGTTTAAAATGTTTTACATGGCATATAAGACTAATGACTGCAAAGAGAACCGTAGCGTATGAGAACATGAGGGCAACCATTAAGAAGGATATCAGAGAGGCTAAAAGACAGTTGGAGAGGAATATAGCAGATAAGGCGAAAGAAGACCCCAAGAGATTCTTTCAGTATTTTAGTAGTAAAAGAACAGTTAAGGAGGAGGTCAAGTTCATCAGGAATAGTAAAGGGAATTAAAAGATACAGACAATGAAATAGCAGATGCCCTAAACTTACATTTTTCTGAGGTGTTTACAAGTGAGCAAGTGGATAACCTGCCAGAGGTAAACACAACTACTAAGGAGGTACTGAGGGATTTGGAAATTGTAGAGGGAGAAGTGCTGCTCAGATTAAATAAGATGAAATCAAACAAATCACCAGGCCCAGATAATATTTATCCTCGTGTTCTTAAGGAGGCTAGTGAGTACATATATAAACCCTTGACACATATTTTTAGGAAGTCACTGTGCACTGGAGAGATTCCAAAGGACTGGAAAATGGCAAATATCATCCCATTATATAAAAAGGGTGACAGGGCAGATCCAAGCAACTATAGGCCAGTAAGCTTAACAAGCATCACAGGAAAATTAATGGAAGGAATTATTAAGGATAAGATTGAGCAACACATGACAAGGACAGGAGTTATTCTGAACAGTCAGCATGGGTTCAGAAGGGGGAGGTCGTGTTTTACTAACATGTTGGAATTCTATGAGGAGGCAACAAAAGGATACGATCAAAGTGGAGCTTATGATATTATTTATCTGGACTTTCAGAAAGCATTTGATAAGGTGCCACATGAGAGGTTGGGCATCAAGTTAAAAGAAGTGGGAATTCAGGGTGATGTTTTTAGATGGGTGCAGAATTGGCTCAGACACAGGAAGCAGAGGGTGATGGTGCCAACAGAAGGACTTGGATAGCATACAGGCTTGGGCAGATTTGTGGCAGATGAAATTTAATGTCAGTAAATGTAAAGTATTACACATAGGAAGTAAAAATATTAGGTTTGAATACACAATGGGCGGTCGAAAAATCGAGAGTACACCTTATGAGAAGGATTTAGGAGTCATAGTGGACTCCAAGCTATCAACTTCCAAACAGTGTTCAGAAGCCATTAAGAAGGCTAACAGAATGTTAGGTTATATAGCACGATCTGTGGAGTACAAGTCCAAGGAGGTTATGCTCAACCTTTATAATGCACTGGTGAGGCCTCATCTTGAGTACTGTGTGCAGTTTTGGTCTCCAGGCTACAAAAAGGACATAGCAGCACTAGAAAAGGTCCAGAGAAGAGCGACTAGGCTGATTCCAGGTCTACAGGGGTTGAATTATGAGGAAAGATTAAAAGAGCTGAGCCTTTACAGTTTAAGCAAAAGAAGATTAAGAGGTGCTTGTATTTTAAAATGAGCGGTAGACACTTGGAATAAGTTACCAAGTAGTGTGGTGGACAGTAAGACGTTAGGGACTTTCAAAACTCGACTTGATGTTTTCTTGGAGGAAGCAAGTGGATAGGACTGGCGAGCTTTGTTGGGCTGAATGGCCTGTTCTCGTCTAGATTGTTCTAATTGTTCTAACCAAGTGCCTCCAGCACAGATTCCCCAAAAGTCCACAGTGCCTTTCTTCTGGCCGCCATCAGTCCTCTCTCCAGGGTTGGGCTTCCAGCCCTCCGGGTGTCCCCCGTCTTCTTCCCCCAGGGTTCTTCAGGCACCGGGGCGCCGCCTGCCGGTGGCCACGGGCCCCTACAGGGTTGGGCTTCCAAGCCCCCTACCCGAGGCCATCAACAAAACCAGGGCGGTCGCCCCCTCGCGGTCAGGTGGAGGCACCAGCCCTCCTCCGGTCCTCCCGGGCGTCCCGGCTGGGCTCCACCCTCAGCTGCATGCCACAGTGCCCCACTGCCAGCGAAGACCCGTAGGTCTGAGCGATACATCACGAGAGAGCAGCACGTCCCCGGAGTGGGTCCTACTACGTACCCAGGGCCCACCACGGCACCCTTGGATGCATCACTTCGACACCCCTTCCGAGGCCTTCGCGCCCCTCTGGTCTGCACTGCTCTCGCCTCCACAGTCCCTGCCAGCTGGGGCACCATCCAGTCGCCGGTGGAGAGTCTTCCCATGGAGCAGCCCGTTCCAGGAGGGTAGGTTCCCATCGGGGCTTCGGTCCTGTGAAGAAACAAAAGGGAGGGCCAGAAGCGCTGCCTGGACACTAGCACCGGACGTCCCTCCAATCTCTGCACCGGCAGCGCTCTCCCCCCCTACTGGCAGCTCACGCGTTTGATCGTGCGTGCGGGATGACCAGTCTTAGAAGAAAGGAGATCTCAGACTGGCCACCTTGTATGTCAATCAACTGGCAACTGCCATAGGGAGGATATATGATAGACTAACGTTTAAAAAAACATTTTTTTGAATGCAACACGATCTACCTGCACTACCTTTGCGATCTACCGGTCGATCGTGATTGACACATTGGGCACCCCTGAACTAGATACATGACAGCATGAACTGCCTGTAGAAAAGGTTAGTCTTTTATTGGTGTCAACATACTGCAGTAGTTTTATTAAAAATAAGTGTCGGTCATTCTAAAACCGTTCACATGTGAGATGCCTGTGCACTGTGTCATCCAGGGAAGCCCAGGATTCCCAGGAATGACAAGCGGGATTCCCGAATTCACGGGAATGGATAAACCCGACCAGGAATGGATTCCCTAGGTGTAGTTTTAAGTGCCTGCAGACCTGATTGTTTATTGTTTTTTTTTGTTTTTTTGAGTTTGCAGATATATGTACAATGTTTTGAAAATTTTAATGACCTACCCTAGCAATAGAAAATGTATCTTATGAAACTTTTATTCTCACTGCATTTCGGGACTTTGGGAACAAAAAGATGTATATTCTGCCTTTCCCTTATAGGCTATTTGTTGGTAATATTTTTTAAACATGTCATTAATTATTTTAATATACCAAGAAAAAAAAACTCCATGAGCCCATGTACATTTTTCTTTCTAATTTGCTATTTTGTGAGCTATTTGGATCTACATCCTTTTATATTAAATTCATAGTGGAGCAGATGTTCATGTTGTTTCTCGCTCACTTTGCTTTACTCAGATATTTCTTATTTATATGTACTGTATGCTACCACAGAAATATCTGTTTTAACAGTCATGGCTCATGATAGATATATAGCAATAAATGCACCTTTACATTACATTACAATTTTCTCAACAATAAAAGTGCAAAAATTAATTGTTGCTCCCTGGATTTATCCTATTTTGTATGATATCCGTTGGAATGTATTTATCTGTATGTTTACCTTTATTTGGTAATGAAATTTGTAGAGTATACTGTAAGAACTGGAAAATTGTAAAACTACCCTGTAACAATATTTATGGATCTGTTGTGATCTGCACTTTCTTAATACTTTTCACTTACATTTTGTATTCATACTTTAAAATTCTTTCTGGGTGCTGGAATATCTCTAGATTTCAGAAATATATGTCTTCCTAATTTAATAAAACTAATCTTTTTTTAAGTTCCTTACTGTTTGAATTAATTGAGAGCAGACTTAATGTAATGAGAGTAACAAACAATGTCACTGCATTGGCTTCTTTAGAGTTTTTCACAGTTCATCCTCTTTTAAATCCATTAATATACGGCATGATATTGCCTGAAATGCGCAAAAGGGTTGTTTATTTATTTTTAAAGAGAAAAAAAATAAGTGATAGTGACTTTGTAAATATTCACTTTGTGTATTCTCCACAAAGGTAAATAAATACTTAAATTAGAAAAAGTATCAAACACATTCTGTGGTGGGTTGGCGTCATGCCCGGGATTTGTTCCTGCCTTGCACCCTGTGCTGACTGGGATTGGCTCCAGCAGACCCCCATGACCCTGTGTTAGGATATAGCAGGTTGGAAAATGGATGGATGGATCAAGCACATTACAAAACATTAACCTGTAACTAAATTGTAATGCTGTTGATATTCTACATTGACATTTACTTTTCATTATTATTACCTTTATTCTTCTGACTTATATGAATAGGACATACCATAATTGTTTAAATATACTGTACAGGTAAATGGTTTTATTTCAGGTGACTGCCTGTTGAAGCTCATCGAGAGAATGCCAAGAGTGTGCAAAAGCAGTAATCAGAGCAAAGGGTGGCTATTTTGAAGAAACTAGAATATAAAACATGTTTTCAGTTATTTCACCTTTTTTTGTTAAGTACATAACTCCACGTGTTCATTCATAGTTTTGATGCCTTCAGTGAGAATCTACCAATGTAAATGGTCATGAAAATAAGAAAACACATTGAATGAGAAGGTGTTTCCAAACGTTTGGCCTGTACTGTATATACACATTTTATTATAGCTGAAGGCCAGGCAGGTTAAGTGACATGCTCAGGTTCATGCAGAGGGTGAAAGCAGGAATCAAGTTCACAGTCCAGTGATGTAGCCAATGCCTTTCAGGCTGCCTTTTCATGAATACAGTAGACAATAATAAAGCAAATTTATGCTAATTTTATAAAACATGAAGCTCTATTTTTACATATTCTAAAATTAATATTTTATACAAAGCTCTGAGGCTAAGGATCTGTGCCTGTATCCTGAAGGTTGCCGTTTCGAATCCATGTCACTGCCAAAAGAGATCCTACTCTGCTGGGCCCTTGAACAAGGCCCTTAACCTTAAATTGCTCCAGGGGTGCTGTACAATGGCTGACCCTGCGCTCTGACCCGAAGGGGTATGCGAAAACTAACAAATTCCTAATATGAGAAATTGTATAAAGCGAAATGAATATCAAACAAAAAAATATATATATACAATACAGAATTGTTGAATAGAGCAACACTTTATTATTTTCATTGTCATAATTGAGAATGAATACTGGCCATTGCCACAGACTGTTGTACTGTAAAGATACGACTTGGACCCTTGGTACAGACTTCTAAGCCGATTAAAAAAATAAAGTCTGCACAGTATGAACTCCAGAGAGGAATTAAAATTCCAACAAAAATGTGATTATGCGAACAGGTGGAAGAAACAAAACTTTCCTAATGAGTTAAAGATTTCCCCAGAGAAAGAAGAGACTGCTTGGTATCAGTACAGAGAGGGCCATGAACACTATGTTTATTGCTGTATTGTGTTGTAATTTGATTGATCCCTCTGACAACAATTTATTTTGTTTTCATTTACAAGTAAAAAACATTGCTAATTAGGCAAGGGTATATAACATGGTTCTTTACTCTGGGTATTCGAATTTTTCTCATACATCCCTAAAATGTGTTAGATTAAATGGCAACTTTAAACTGCCCGTGTATGTGTGTGAGTGTGTGCACATGAGTGTCCCTAAGAGGGACTCCATGCACTCCTGCTGCCTGTATAGGCCCTGACTTTAGGAAACACTGAACTGAATGAAGAGGTTAAATATGAGTGGGTGGGTTTCTAACTCTGCTTCATTTGGGGTGAAGCATCCAGGAGTAGCTGCTCCTTCACAGCTTGATTGAAAGGAATATTTTAAAAATTAAATACACTGAAAGTGATGATAATGAAAATAAATTTATGTATTAAGAAATATAATGCTTTGCTATAAGGAAAAATTAACTGATGTGTTAATCTATTAATAAACAGTGTGTCGGTAGCTGTCATTTCACTATTGAAAAATAACACAACATCAATTGGACTTTGAAGACTAGCCTTGAGATCACCTTTTCTTTGTAAACTTCTTTTCTAATAATATTTCTCTTAATAAAAGTTAACCTTTAGCTAATGAAATCAATACAAAATTATATACATTTAATCTTTTAATGTGTTAATTCAATGTATCAATGCATTTTTTGACTTTAAGTTGTTTAGCAGATGAAGCACATGTGTTGTTTAAAATAAAATTGTACTTAACTATTTTTCCATACATGATATAATCAATAATAACAACAGTTCTAATAAAATAGTAAAATACAGTATATATTTTTGCCTTAATGAATATGTCATCAGTTCAACCATATTTCCTAACCAAAAAGTAAAAATAATGATGTTGATGTTGTTTCGTACCAAAAACTCAGGAATGCCTACTTATACATCTTGGCTTTTTCCCTTGACAGGTAAATATTAAACAACATGGTCTCTCAGACCAATAAAATAAAACTGATACACTAACAACATTTGAATGATGCATTCAGAAAGATTCCTTATGTGAATCTTTATTTAAGGACTTGGATTCACATATTCAAGTGAATATGTTTGGCTCTGAGCAACAGCCAAAAACTCACCATCTTGTTGTCATAATTCAGTTGTGCAAATATTGGCTTTAAGGGTTGCTGTAATTATGTTTCTATTGCCAAAGGTTATGTTCAGTGCCTAAGTGACAAGTATTGTGTCAGTTACCAGAATGTGAAACAGGACAAAGGTTCTGCGGCTCAGACCCCCACCGTTTCTTCTTTACTACAAACCCAGTTGATTACTGACATTGTGTGTTAGTGAGCTACTGCTCTAATATTAAAAACAGCTACCTCAAAGATTTATGTTTATTTTACAAAATATAACAAACCATTTTTATCTTAAGGTTAAAAACAAAATTGGAAACAAAGGGTACGCTTCTCTGAACTTATTTTCTCTAAACTAGAGGACTTGACCGCAGTCATTGTCATTAAATAACAGCAAGGAGTTGTCCATCATAATCCTATTCAAAAGCCAGAGCCAAAACACTAATACAAACATCAGGTCAAGAGGACTGACCAAGAGTGAAAGTGAGAAGATTGAAAATGAAAACTCTCTAATAGCACTTTTTCATTGATTGAATCTGTATCTTTGATAAAGGAGTTTGTGCTATTTCACTATAATTTATCAGAATCTGAGAAAACTTTCTTCAGATTACAAAGAAGGAAGTCACAGAGCCCAGATGAGAATGCAGAACATTTCTTAATTTGCACAGAGTTCTGCATAAATGTCTCAGTCCACGGAGTGAGCAATCAGTTAAACATTTCATCTGCTTTTATACTTTCACCTCATCTAAAACAGCACATCATTTGACTCTTAATCAGTGTTGGAAAGGGTACTGAAAATTTGTACTTAAGTACAGATATTGTTACATTTCTGAAATAATACTCAATTACAAGTAAAAGTACTTAAGTAAAAGTACAAAGTACTCTTCTCAAAAACTACTCAGACTATTAGTTACTTTTTAGCCATTGATATTTAATGAATTATCGATAACCATTGGATCAAAATGGACAATCATGTAGTAAACAGTGTGGCATGCGGCTGGGGGTGGAGCTCAGCCGGGACGCCCAGGAGGACCGGAGGAGGGCTTGTGCCTCCTCCAGACCACGAGGGGGTGACCGTCCTGGTTCTGTTGGGGGCCATGGGTAGGGGGCTTGGACGCCCAACCCTGTAGGGGCCTGAAGAACCCTAGACCTCAGCACTTCTGCCACACCAGGAAGTGCTGGGGGGAAGAAGACTGGGGATACCCGAAGGGCTTCCGGGTGTGCAGCCGGCACTTCCGCCACACGCGGGTATGTCTGCGGGGGATTGCTGGGAAGCAGCTGAAGCCCATCCGGGTTGGGTTAAAAGGGGCCACCTACCTCCGTTCATGAGCAAGAGTCGGGTGGAAGAGGACGGAGCTCAGAGAGAGGAGTGGAGGCGGCCGGAAAGGCAATTTGTGACTGTGAGGCCTGGACTTTGGGGGATTGGTGCTGGAGGCACTGGGTTGAGCACAAACTTTGATTGTAAATAGTGTATATAATAAAGGAGTGTGTTGGGTGAAACAACGATGTCCGCCTGTCTGTGTCTGGGGCCAGTTCCACAACAGCTACTTCAAAAATTTCTGAATTACTGACAGAGTTTGTGAATGGATCAAATTCAGGAAATTTGTGTTCTAAACATATAAACATTAAACAGGAGTTTTTCCTGTAGTATGAACTTTTACCAGAGGACTGCAAACAAACAGCTGGTCAAGGGCCTTAAAACCTTGGACATAACAAACATGTCTTGAACAGTTCACTTTCTGAACATTTTGTTATGTTTCAGCAAAAGCTGATTTTCAAAGTTCACAGAGTCTATCCGGCTTCATTTGCATGTGAATATTAGACCAGCACAGCTAAAACGCCATTCACTTGCAGCTGATACACGCAGAGCTGTGTTTAGCTTAACAGATAGCTTCTTGAGGGCTGGGAAGGAGTGAAGCAGCTCCATGCTGTCCAAGGCACACGCAAAGTAACCATTAAACTCAATGGGACTTTGCAGCAGAGTGGTCTGGAGAAGACTCTCTTTGCTGATGCTCACTCTCATGCTCTGTGGTTTCAAGATGTTGTTTCAGGTATGTCAAAGCTGTAATTGGAACACAATTGCTTTTAATTTCTGTGAATATTTTTAAATATCCACAGTTAAACTAGTTAAATTACAACAAATGATACTTTAATATTTTGAGGAACTCAGTAAAAACCTTTTAGGATTGTCATGACTGAGATATAACAACATATACACACTTATACCAGCGTGCAGCTATAGCAACACACAAACATGTAAATTGGAACTTACCGGCCTCTATGACATCTGCTCTGTCAGTTCACGAGGTCTTGAACTTAGGTAAAAGGACTGTATCCTCCATCATCTGTCCAAAAAGCTTCTGCAGGTCATTTTGCAGGGCTTTGATGAGTGGCATGCAGGTCTTACTTGATGTCTCCAGCCTCTTCAATTTGGATAGACTTTAGTGGATTACTGGCAGCAGCCATCCATGTAGGTGTTGGACTCTGACTGGAGAATGTTTGAAGCTTTTACCTCACCTGTGCAAGTATTTGATCACTAAATTCTGTCTCTGTCACAGCAGAGCCACATTAGAAACTGGTTTTGTCCTATCCAGAGAGCCCACCACGACTTAGTCAGTAGTCTACAGATGCAAAGTTTCCACTAAGGGATGCTTTATTTTTCTTATGGTCTGTAGCTTTGACCTGCAGAACTAGATGAATAATTTCCTCAAAACATCTCCCAGTGTGGTAAGGGATGCTAGTGACAACATCACTACTGCCATGCAGTGATTGGCCCAATTAGAAGGCATGATGAGGACGAGTACAGGAGGGAGGTAAAAGACTAGGCCACATGGTGCCACAACACCAGCCACACTGTGAATGACAATAAGATAAAAGAGATTGTTGTTGACGTCATGAAAAACAATATTCAGTCACGCGGCTCACCAGTGAGACAGGAGTTTCAGTTTCAGGTTACTGGATATACTGCCTCTGGCGGACTCCCTACTGCAGCAGCACATATAAGAGGGCATAACACAGGCTGTTCTTCGTAAGAATTCCAAAGACAATGGGTGGGAAATGTAGCCTTGCTAAAATTATACTGCTTCATCAGTACTGCTGTTAGTTATTTCAAATTCTATTGTACTTTATTTTCATGTCTTCTTTTTTATAGTTAACACTTTGCTTCTCTACTCATTAGACACACACACATCTATTAAAATGATACAATATTATATACTACATTATTACTTTTGTTTTTGTCAATTCAGCCAAATGATACGACTTGTCAATAGGGTGGACTCCTTTGTTTTGGCAGGGAGTGATAACGCAGGAGGTATCAGATCATTAAAAGCAGATATCAGTACGACTTCCATGTTAGATTTAAACCAGAGAAACAAATTCTTTTTTTCAGACCTGCTACTAATAGTCATTGCCAAAGTCATTCACAGGCTGAACTAATAATGAAGAATAATTAAGAGTTTTGTTGCACAAATTGAATATCCCCAAAGTGCCCAGAACATCACCCAGACAGAGTGCTGAAAACAGAAATGTGTTCTTGCTTTGCTACTGTGAACTTTAATAGCAACTTGTCAATATGATTTACTGTATGTCATACTAAAAAAATGAATAACAAACACATGGGATATCTTTATTTTTATTGATTCATTGCAGCCACAATTGCAACTGGTGTTTTTTAAAAGCAAAACACAGTATACTGTATATATCATTATGTCATCCACAATTGTAGTTAGTAGTTGCATGATGTTAATCCTTTTAAACTGTCTTTCAGACATAAGTGACAAAACATATTTGCAATATATTTTATCATATACTAAATAAACAATCATCAAGTTCTGTATGACAGACCGCACACAGCACAAATATTGCCAAGGCTGGTGTGAATATTTCTTCAGCCCAAGAGGGTCTGTGTAATACGTAATTTACAGCTAGTTCTTTTTATGGCACTACTATTTACTTCTGCTCTTTGCTTAAAGAAAAAAAGAAAGTATTGTGTCTTGAATGAAAAATACAGTGTGGAATCATCATACTTTAACATAACAAAAATATTAATATAACTCTCCTTCCCAATTCTCTCTGGTCTCTGAAGTAATTTTAAATATAATTACATTTAACACCTGAATTTTGCATGTAAAAAACAACACAATATTAAACAGGTATGTTTACTGTAGGAGTGCTGCTGTGATATATTGTCTGTATTTGGAATACAGAACAAAAAACTCATTGTTTTAGACATGAAACAGAAGCATAGGTTATCTGACTGGTAATGTTTGTTTTTTAACTGAAAATATGCAAATAACTCTTCTGCGTATTTCAGGTAAAATAATTCCATATATTAAAGGGTTTAAAAGCGGTGGTACTATGACAAACTCCAAAGAAGCAATGGTACTGACCAAGTCTGATGTTCTCTTTAAATGTGTCCGGCTCTCTGTTGATTCAAATATTGTAGAACAGAAAAAAAGAATGAATGTAATTAAATGTGGAAGACAAGTTTGGAAAGCTTTAGATTTGTAAGATCGGGACCTATTCCAGCATAAAACAAGGATTTTTATATATGAATAAAGAATGAAGACAGTAAGTAATAAAAACATACTAAAGGCAAGTGATCCATAAATATTATTAACGCTGGTGTCTGTACAGGACAACTTTACAATTTCCCAGTTATTACAGTACACTGTGTTAATGGTATTTCCACACAATTGTAGACTGCTGGACAGGGATATCAAAATACTCACACAACAAATTGGACATAACCAGGCAACAAAGACTAATTTGGCTGTTTTTGTACTGGAAATGATGGTACAGTATAATAGTGGGAGATTTATCGCTATGAATCTATCATATGCCATAACTGTTAAAATGGTCATTTCAATGCCAAAATAAACATAAAGGAAAAAAATCTGAGTAAAACAACCTGGGCGAGAAACTACTGGAATATCTGTTTTAAGGTCAATCAATAATTTTATATAAAAAGTTGTGGCGCCAATGAGTGCACTAATCAACAAATTGCATAGAAAAATGTACATAGGCTCATGGAGGCTTTTTTCAAAAATTATTATCAGAATTAAAGAGAGATTTAAAAACAGAATTACAAGGTATGCAATTAGTGCAGCCACAAAATATAAATGTTTAGCGTTCCCCATGTCTTTGAAAGAAAGAAGTATAAAACTTGTAATATATGAGGAATTTTCCATCACGTTCTGAGGTCTATAAATTGAGAGTGAAACTGCAAAAATGTGAGAACACCAAATTTAAAAGCAAAGAAAATCTGCCCCTTTTGACTTCTGAGATGTAAATAATAAATCCAGCTTTTAGACCGGGTTATGGCAACAGTTCATTGAAGCATCAGATACACCACAGGTCAGTATACTTCCTATTGATTAAAAACAAAAGGGTTAATAGATTCACAGTAAAAAAAAATACGTATATACACATATATACATATATATATATATATACACATATACAGTATATATACACACACACACACACACAGACATATACTGTATGATTATACAATCGCTTTATTAACTAAAAAGAATATCACAAGAGCACAGTGCACTTAATATACAAGTAATGTATAACAAATAAATAAATAATAATACAAATTAATAAGTAAATAGTAATACAGGTGTATACGCATTATACAGTATATCTATATCTATATGTGTACACTGCTATTCTGTACTCTTTGCAGACTAGTTTTCAGTTCAAGACAAAAAAAGTAAACTAAATAAAAGAGAACAGTAGCTTTGACCAGTAACGCAGAGAAATAATACTATGAATTCTACATGATTGGGTGTTTTACTGATTCCTTTTATTTTCTCGTCTTCATTCAGCATGATAGTATATTAAGTGTGGCCCACTTTCATGTAATACTCCCAGAAATAAAAAAAGCACGTAATTAGTTTTTACCTTTCCTTCTGGAATCTCTTAAGTGTTTCATCATATGGCACTTCTAGTGGTAAATGATGTAAAATTTAAAAGGTTACACCTTTATATATAGAATATCATATCAGTGTTTGCTTTGTATTTGCCTGATAGTGTCTCAGGAGTCCTTATTATTTTCCTCTTTATGAAGAGTGCTGATGAATAAAATTCTAAGGACTTGTATAGTAGTCATGGCTTTAGGCACAACAAGTAAATGATTTAAAATGCCATGAGAATTTGTCCCTTCTGATTATGTTCATTATTACATATTTTTATTAGATTAAGTAGATATTACATAAACATTTCTTTAAGGGTATGAATAAAGAAATTATAGAGTTTATTTTTAATGAAAGCTTTACAGAGTCCAATGCCTTAATCACATAATTCAATAAAGTGCTTCCCCTGAATTACGAATTACCAGTTTATGAATATTTGAGTGCAATACAAATGTAGATCAAAACAACGTAGATCAAAATTGATTAACATTAATTTAGCCAGGCAATATCTGTCCATTAACTAATTATTGAACTATGGCCAGTTGACAGCAGAGAAACGGATAACAAAAACTCCAATAAACAGCATTGATATGAAAACTAAATCTCCAGGGGCTCCACAGTCACAAATAACATTCAAAGTCAGACACCACATTCTTCTGTGAATTCTATACAGTCTGTGCTGGGCTGTCTAATCTGACAGCATACTCTTTCCATCCATTGATTCCAGTGCTTTCTCAGATAACTTTCCATTGGCAGAAAAAAAACCAACTTGAATGTACAGCAGTAGCTCCAATTACCACAGTGGAATATACAAAAGAGAACAGAACAGAAGAGGATTAGTAACAGTCCAAAATGATTTTATTACTTACATTTTTGTACAAACGGCTAACAAAGAAAGGTGCAATTTGCACAGAAATTTGCAGCAGTTCTAATTAGGATATGCAACACTAAAGTGGCGAGATTTTAGCCTTGATTTA
Source organism: Polypterus senegalus (assembly GCF_016835505.1). Classification (NCBI taxonomy): domain Eukaryota; kingdom Metazoa; phylum Chordata; class Cladistia; order Polypteriformes; family Polypteridae; genus Polypterus; species Polypterus senegalus. The sequence continues at coordinate 278,011,131 of NC_053155.1, forward strand.
AAAGATAAGACCAAAGGGACATCTCTTATATAGTTAGATAGATAGTTCCACAGCTTTGGGGCTCTATTGCTAAATCTCAACCTCCCACTGTTATTTTATTAATCCTTGGAATCTTTAGTAAGCTGCCATCTTAAAATCTTAATGTGCACTTTGGTTTTAGAATGTTAGAAAAACTTTTGATGAGAACAGGCCATTTAGCGCAACAAACTTCATTAATCCTATCCATCTAATTCCTCCAAAACAACATTAGCTTAATTTAGAAAATCCTGATAGTCCTATTGTCCACCACACTACTTGGTAAATTATTCCATATGTCTACAGCTCAATATGTGAAGAAAAACATCCTAATGTTTTTGAGAAATTTACCCATAACAAGTCTCCAACTTTGTCCCCATGTTGAACTAATTTTGAGTTATTTGAAACACTTGCATTTCATGTGTGTTCCGTGTCTACAACAATCTATGTAAACACATTGTTAAAACAGAAATGTTTTTCTTGTTTTAGTAATAACTGGCAAAATGTAGACATGAAGTGTATAATATGTGAAGCCTGAATTCCAAATATCAAAGAAACACTTTCACAAAAGATACAAATATAACAGAACAAATGCACTTCTATTCAAGACAATAACTGCAGAAAAAAAACCTGCGTTAGGCTGCGACATTGACACACATTTAATACAAGCGCTTCGGTGGCGCAACGGTATCAACTTTAGACTGGTAATACTTCACGGGTTCGATCCCGGATGAGTCCGTCTCGAGAAGTGAGTTGCTCGTATTCTTACTATTTTGGAATAAAAACATACATTTGATCCCAGTCTGTAACAGCCGGTGTAATTTATGATAATTGTAAAGGTTAGCTTTGTTTTTTTTTTTATTCAGTTTTATTCATCAGTCATGTTCACGACCCCCCCACCCCCACCGCACTTTTGACACTGCTGTTTTCACATAAAGACGCGCTATAACAGAGGTGAACTCAGATCATGACATCAGAGCAAGAATGCACGCCGCACCTTTGCCAGTCGTGGATAGTTGACACAAAACTGCTCAGCCAATCAGAGCGCGGCAGGCCTGCCGTGCCTCAGAGACCCGAATTCGATTCCCCGTTGGAAAGAAAGTTTTTTATTTTCCTTTTAACCTCAAACAGACATAAAATTTATAAATTGGTATGCACTGTCACTCAATCAGAGTATTTTCATGTGGGATGCTCCTTTTAAAATATTTTTTAACCATTGAGACTGCAATTAACATGAACAAGTGTCCTTATAACTGTTATTATTTTTAAGTTCTATAAGACATGCACTGTCAGACAGATCACTGAATAATGCAATGACAAAGAAGTTACTAGATAGATAAACTGGGAAGGCACTGTATAATAGAAGGGATAAAACTGTCACGAGAAAAAAAAACAGCTAGCTAGATAGATAGATAGATAGATGTGAAAGGCATTATATGACAGGTGCTGCACAAAGGCAAGCAGGCAGTGAGAGTACATTCACATGTGAAAGACACTAGATAAACGGATAGATAGGGAAGGCACTTATATAATAAGCAGACAGAGAAGGCACTAGACAGATACATAACAGTATTAGCTATACAGTGGTTTCGTTTTATATATAATGTATATGTATTTTAAAACTCTGAGAATTATGTCAAAAAGAACTACTGTACATTAAATCATATATCAATCGACACGATGCACGCATGCAAGCGGGCAGTGAGAGTAGAGATAGATGTGAAAGACGCTAGATAGATTGTATACAACAGGCAAAAATAGCGACCACTTGATAACAGTATTATCTATAATCAAAGAAAGCATGTATTAATCAACAGAAATAACTGTGGTTTAGGGAGTTTTAGCTAAAGAATATGCAGCCACTGCACGGGTTATAGCGTGTCTTTATGGGGGAGGGGGATGTTGGTGTTGGGTAAGTGGGATCGTGAACGCGACTGAGAGAATAAAACTGAATAAAAACAAAACAAAACTAACCTTTACATATGTTTTTATTCTAAAACAGTAAAAGGTCCGTCCTTTCTACATTTACGATATGTGTACCTGTTGCAATGTGCACACGTCTCTCTATGCTATGGTTCCTATTACATTGAAAGAGCACTTGACACTGACTCAGTTTACTTTCCAGGGGAAGCGGCTGTCTTGGAACAAAAGCTTGTCAATGTTGCATCCTTCTTTCCTTTTTCCATCGCCTTTTTTAGTAAGATACGACAATGAAGTTCCACTGCAAGGTGAGCCATGAACTCTCTTCTTCTCACAGTGGCCCCGTGGATGCCTTGCACAGTACATGTGCGTCGAACCTGCGGCACTGAATAAGCTCACGACTTCTGGTGCACGATGTGAACGCAGCATGGAGAAAAAAAAAGAAAGACACAAATATATAGGACATTGAGTATAAATGTATGGTACTTTTGTAGCTTTTTTCAGTTTTATTTTCTCATTCATGATCACGGTGTAACATACAGCCCGCCTCTCCTGATCTGACTCTAAGTAACAGCGCCAGCATAAATTCCAACCTGATCTGACGCTATTTGTTTTCAAATAATATTGCATTATTGCAATGATGTTTTCTGATTGGTACTATTTAGGCCATAAAATGATTTCTTCAAAATGTCACATATATTGTCTCTTTCTTTCAGGTGTATAATGGGAACCAAAGCATAGAGAGAAGTGTGCGCATTCCAACGGGTACACACGTAAATGTAGAAAGGACGGCCCTTGTGTGAGTGTGAACTGTTAACATTTGAATTTGATGATTGCATTTAGCGCTGAACTGACCTCATAAAAGGTCATAAAATGAATAATTCCAAATATCATATATACCTACGTCTCTGTTTTTTTTTTTTTTGACATCATGAACCATAATGTGCATACTAATTCTGTGTGAGCAGGAACAAATCAATAAAACTGAATAAAAAAAAAATAAAGTGACGGTGAGATACGAAGAAGGCAGATTCACCAGCGTTTGTGTGTCAGCTTTTATCCCTCCAGATCAGAGAATATACAGTTCCATTGCCAAAAAACACCACTCACATCTACAGTTACTCCCAGTTTCAAATAAAAACTAACAGCGTCAGATCCCTAGGGTGGTAGTATGTTATCGTGATCGTGGCTAAGAGAATAAAAGCGAAAAAAAAGGTAACTTTTACAAGTACAATACTATAAATATATATGGTCTGTTACAGACGCAAACCAAATGTATGTGTGTACTGTATAATATTAACAATAAGAGCAGATTACTACTGAAAACAGCAAATATAGGAGGCAGTAGAGATCAAACCAGGGACCACTACGCCACAGTGTCATGTACTCTTGACATACTGTTGCTTCAGAAAAACCCTAACCCCATTTCTCCTCCCATCCACACCATGACAGAACAATTTCAATCTACCTCAGATCCACCTGACCTTACTCCCCTTCCATTTAGTCAGTTGCACCCCTTCCTTCTCTCCATCACTTTACCTAATTCTCTCACATTACCAGTCATACTGCCAACATTCAAAGTTCCTACCCTCAGTTCCAGTCTCTTCACTTTCCTCCTCTCCTCCTGCCTCTAGACACGCCTCCCCCCTCTTCTTCTCCTTCTTTGGAAACAGTAGCCAACAGTACAGTCTTTCAAATGACACACATGCCACCCCATCAACCCCAAGCCCTCCAACACGCGGCCGCTCCTCATGTGCACCTGGGGAACAAACCAATAGTTGAACAAGTGCCTTTTTTCTTTTATTATAAGGACAGTGCTTGCACAGAATTAAATACAACCTGGGCAAAGTGATTTTGATGTTTTATTGACAGGCATTTCCTCACATGAACCCATACTAAAACCAGATAGAAAATAGACAAGGCAGTCAAAAGCCTCAGCTATAAACAAATGCAAGATGTTGCTACTTTACCCTAAAGAGCAGTTTTACAAAAACTAAAATGTCCTCAAAAAAGAAACCAATGTAGTTTAGATCCAGTCACATGCAGTGGATCAGCATGATGTGTACTTTAGTCATGAGCCAAAAAGTGTTGCTGGTCAGAAAGACAAACCCTTCCAAAATAACAAATTTGCTTACTGCCAAAAGGAAAAGTAGAAAATATAAACATTTTTTAAACATTATGACGTGTCTCACTACTTCAAGGGCTGTGGCGAATGGAAGCAGGGTTTGGGCTCCTGGAGTCTTGGGGAAAGCACTTTGTAAGGGTTCGGAGCACCTCCCTAGAGTGACAGACAGCTGAGTGATAGGGGTCAAGGTTAATTAACGATGCTTCTGGGCAAGTAAAAATGGGAGTGTGGGGTTGGTGAAGAGCAGCTTTGGAGCTAGGTAGGAAGACAGCTACAGTGACTGGGGAAGGGAGCCAATGGTTAAAGGACATGTAAGAGGCAGACAGGCAATAAGCGATCTGGTTTTTGTTATTTTGGAGGTAATCCGGTGACCCAGACAACAGGTGGCAGTAGGGCACCCCTTAAATTGTGGCACACCAAATTAGAAGCCTGTAGGCATCTTGAAGAATTCCCTGGAAAGTGGCTACTGTGTGTCTATTCAACAAGTTGTCACATTGGTGTCAGCGTGGAGATGAAACGAAGCAGCAGTCAAAGTCCAGATGAGAATGAATTTAAAGCATTCATGCCGCATACAAGTTCGCCTTGACAGTTAGCCTTCATTGAGGAGTGCAGGTTTTCAGCCCACAAGTAGCTGAATGATGCTAGATACCAGTGAGTGTGCAGTACAACCCACCTTTATAGAAGGTACTATAGTGCTATAGGAATGGAAAGAACTCCAGACCTTATAGAATTTTAATCAATATTTTTAATCAATACATGATATCATTTTACAATTTAATACAGTTATGTACTGATATGAAGCTATAACAATGAATTATTAAACATAAGGATAAAAGTTGAATGTAACTAAAGGGTTAACTAAATGTTCTTTTAAGCCTAGCCATGTGAGGCTTTTGCCTCATCTTAGAGGAGCTGCCAAGGTAGTTGTTAAGGTTAAAAGTAGATGAGTAACAAACACTCCTCTATTTACAAGGCAATATTCAGATTAATGGGAGAGTCAAAAGGACTACCCGAGTCTGCTGGCATGGCCTGAATTTAAACAGAGCTTTATGTATTTAGCAAATGGATGAACAGAGGATTGTGGAGTAGGGCACTTGTTAATGCACGTAGATGAAGAGGTGATTTTTACTGAAGGACTGCGTGAAGGGTGCCGAGGCAAGACAAAACTGCTATGCCTCTTGGAGGATAACATGTTGCAGTGGGTGGATATGGAGGTGGTGCCTGTGAGTGCTGCAATAAAGACATAATGGATGGGTGGAACTTGTTAAAGACTGGCAGATTTGATGGAACTGGGTATTGGAAGGCATACTATACCTTTTTTGCATGATTGCCAGGGCAAATGGCTGGAGTTTGGAGGAGCAAGCTGTACAGCTGGCTGCAGCATTGGATGGTAATGCATTAGTGGCACTGATGGATGTGCCAGATGATGAGCTGTTAAATGGCCACGCACTGGAAACAACATTGGAGTGGTGTTTTGGCCATGCAGAAGCTGTCACTGCAATAAGGCAACAGTTAGAGCAAAGAGTTCACAGGACAACTGAGGCCATGGGGGTATTTGCCGCAGATGTTTAGTCTTTAGTGCAAAGGAGTTATCCCCATTTTGACAGATCAGTGTCAGGGGCAGAGTTAGCTGAGGAGGCATTTCTGTAGGGTTTCCATATATTTTTGAGCAGCACTATAATGTAATGTAGTGTCATGCAAGCTTAATTAATCTCCCATTTAAAATGTAAAACAGCTAAATAAAATACTTCAAGAGTGGAATGCCTCATACATGGTGCCTGAAAAGTGGTTTACTTTACACAATAAAAGTACAAAAGGATTAGAAGCCATAAATATTGTAAAGACCACAATATCTAAGACCTTCAGTTTTTGCAGTACACTTTGGTTAAAGTTGTACATCGACTACCATATAATCAATAAAATAAAATAAAATAAAAGTTGTATATTGACTAGTGTATGGCTGTACATTTTTCTGTCTGAGATTAGAAGTTAACCCAGACTGACAGGACCTTTTGCAAGATGGACTAATACCTTATACATTAGTGATAACTGCTTCTCTCAGGAGGGTCATGAAGTGTTTAAAAACATTCATTTATATGTGGTTCAAAAAGCAGTTTCAAGCAAAAATATAAACATACCCACAATAAAGCATTCTTACAATTTATTAAATATACATATAATGATCGCTGTTTCTCTCAATATTTCTTTGTTTTCTGTATTAATAATGAGACTTTTTCATTTATGTTGTAATATGCCTTTCTAACATATATAAATATTAAGTCATCATTGAGTGTCTCATTTGCTAAATATATAAATGTATAATATTTTAATAAACAATTGCATTTCATATAATGTAGAATAAATATATAATTTTAAACAGCATAGTATTGCAGTGGTGAATGCTTTTTCTTCACACCTCTCCAAACCCCTGTTTGATTGTGATTTACATGGTGGAAGTGAAAAATCATTTACACTATATTATCCCATAAACATTAATAACTTCACACATATCTTTATTTTTATTGATACAGTTCAACCACAATTGCACCTGGCATTTCTTGAAAACACACCATATTAAATATATTTGTATGTCAGCCACATCTGCCATTGCTAGTTACATACTGTAAATCCATTTACCTTCTTTTAAGGCCCAAAAGATAAAAAAAAATATTTGCAATATATTTTGTCATACTGTATATCACTAACAGACAAGCTGTGTATGACACACTATAAATTTTGTACTGTCTGGTGTGAATGTTTCTTAAGCCTAGCAGGCAGAAGCATTACATGGTCTGTTTTAAGACCATCTTCCTGACATTGCCTGAAAAAATGGTTACTAGTTCTCTGCATGGGAGTATCTTATAATAGGCCTTGCTGTGTTAAACATACTTAATTTTTCTTAATATACCTATATATATATATATATATATATATATATATATATATATATATATATATATATACAGTATATATATATACAGTATATATCTTGTAGAAGATATTATTTGATTAATTATTTTCAAAAGCATTTCAACATATCTTTTAAATTACTGAAGCTGTTTAATGCATAATTTACAATTAGTTATTTTTGTGATACTGTTATTTAATTCTATTCCTTGCTTAATTATAAAAAGAAAGCATTGTGTCTTCAAGGAAAACAATGATACACACTTGCCAAACTTTAAAATAGAAACATAAATACAACTCCCTTTCCAAATACTTTGTTTGGGATCTCTGAAGTTATTTTATATAGGGTTACACTTAACGCCTGAATGTACAAAAAACACAGGTACAAAATTGTGTACTGGTGTAGCTTCTGATAATGTCTATTTTGAATACAGAATAAACAATTCATTATTTATCATTTTATTTTAGAGCAGAAACTTAGTTTATTGGTCTGGTAGTGTTTGTTTTTTGCCTGAAAAAATGTAAGTGACTCTTCTGCGTATTTCAGGTAAAATCATTCCATATATCAAAGGGTTTAAAAGAGGGGGAATTATGACAAACTCTAAAGAAGCAATGGTATTGACCAAGTCTGATGTTCTTTTTAAACGCTTTCGGCTCTCTGTTAATTCAAATACTGTAGAACATAAAAAGAAGGTGAATGTAACTAAATGTGGAAGGCACGTTTGGAAAGCTTTAGATTTGTAAGATCGGGACCTATTCCAGCACAAAACAAGGATTTTTATATATGAATAAAGAATGAAGAGAATAGGCAATAAAAAAATACTGAAACCCACAGATCCATAAATATTATTAGCACTAGTGTCTGTACAAGATAACTTTACAATTTCCCAATTATTACAGTACACTGTGTTAATTGTATTTCCACATAATTGGAGACTACTAGAAAGGGACACCAAAATACTCATACTAGTAATTGGATATATCCAAGCAAGAAAAATTAACATTGCCACTTTTGTATTTGAAATGATAGTACTGTATAATAGTGGAACATTTATTGCTATGAACCTATCATATGCCATGACAGTTAAAATCGTAATTTCAACAGCGAAATAAACATAAAGAAAAAAAATCTGAGTAAAACAAACTGAACGAGAAACTACTGGAACATCTGTTTGGAGGTCAATCAATAATTTTGTATAAAAAGTTGTGGAGCCAATGAGAGCACTGATCAATAAATTACACAGAAAAATGTACATGGGCTCATGAAGGCTTTTTTCCAAAACTATCAGCAGAATTAAAGAGAGATTAAAAGATAACATTAAAAGATATGCAATTAGTGCAGCCACAAAATATACATGTTTAGCGTTCCCCATGTCTTTAAAGGGAACAAGTATAAAAGTTGTAACATATGTTAAATTTTCCATCATTCTCAAGGGTCCGTAGATTAAGAGGAAGAGTGTAAAATCTGACCCTTTTTGACTTCTGAGATGTTAATAAAAAGCCCAGTTTTTAGACATTGGTTAAGACAAGAGCTCACTGAAGCATCTCATCCATCACAGGTAAGTATTCTTCCTACTGATTAAAAAGAAAAAGGTTAATTTTAAATTCACAGTTTTTCTTTTTTGTAATCTTTTCAAAATAAACAATTTAAAATTTGTCTCAGTTTAATGCTTTGTATTTTAACAAGTACTGTATTTGATTGATTACATTGACTAAAACAGGCTTAGGTTACATCACTGTAGAGAAAACCACTACTTACTGGTAAAAATTACATCATGCACTACTTTTAAACTGCAATTCAGCACTCTTTGTAAAGGTTTCATAAATTATAATAAATTAGTTTCAGTTCAAGAAAAAAGTATACCAAATAAAAGAAAAAAGTAATTTTGACTTACAAAGCAGAGAAAATAAAACATGAATTCTATAAGATTGAATGCGCTGCTGTTTCCCTTTATTTGCTTGTCTTCATTTAGCATTACATCAAGAGTGCCCTCCGTTTATTGTAAAACTGCTAGAAAATGCTTGTCATCTGTTTTTACCTTTTTTACTGAGATCTCTTAAATGATTCATTATATGACATTCCTTGTGGTAGGTGATGTTAAATATAAAAGGTTTTAGCTTTATATATAGAATTTGCTCTCATGTTTTTCTATGTAATTGCCTAACAGTGTCTCAGGAGTCTTTTTTTGCTTTCCTTATGAATTGTGTTACTTATTAAAGTCTCAGGAATTGTAACAACTAATTGACTCAAGATGTCATGAATGCCTTTCCCTTCTGATTATCTTAATTATCACACTGACTAATGTTCTAAACACATAACTCAATTCAGGTATCTTCTGAGTTTCAAGCACTGCACCAATATTTGGGTATAGATAAAAACATAGGCGGCACGGTGGCGCAGTGGGTAGTGCTGTTGCCTTGCAGTTGGGAGACCGGGCGCTCCTGGGTTCTCCCTCCGTGGAGTTTGCATGTTCTCTCCGAGTGGGTTTCCTCACACAGTCCAAAGACATGCAGGTTAGGTGCATTGGTGATTTTAAATTATCCCTAGTGTGTGCTTGGTGTAAAGTCATCCTTGATGGAGGATCACAGGAATCGTGGGAATGAGGGGTCCTTTCATCGGACTGGCTGGCCCAGCCCTGTTTCAGCCGTAGAATGGTCAAATGGGGGAGGCAGCTTGATGGATGAGGTCTCCAGGACTCTAAACAAATTAAAATCATATTATATGATATCATCTACTGTTAAATTCTGCTGTCTATGTGCTATGTAAAATTTTTATTTGTATACTGTATTGAGGATTTGTTCTGTTCTGTGTATTGTATTGTCCATCCATCCATCCATCCTCTTCCGCTTATCCGAGATCGGGTCGCGGGGGCAGCAGCTTCAGCAGAGATGCCCAGACTTCCCTCTCCCCAGCCACTTCTTCTAGCTCTTCCGGGAGAATCCCAAGGCGTTCCCAGGCCAGACGAGAGACATAGTCCCTCCAGCGTGTCCTGGGTCTTCCTTGGGGCCTCCTTCCGGTTAGACGTGCCCGGAACACCTAACTAGGGAGGCGTCCAGGAGGCATCCTGATCAGATTCCGGAGCCACCTTATTTGACTCCTCTCAATGCGGAGGAGCAGTGGCTCTACTCTGAGTCCCTCCTGGATGACTGAGCCTCTCACCCTATCTTTAAAGGGAAAGCCCAGACACCCTACGGAGGAAACACATTTCAGCCGATTGTATTTGTGATCTCGTTCTTTCAGTCACTACCCATAGCTCATGACCATTAGTGAGGGTAGGAACATAGATCGACTGGTAAATTGAGAGCTTTGCCTTGTGGCTCAGGTCCTTTTTCACCACAACAGACTGATGCAGAGCCTGCATCACTGCGGACGCCGCACCGATCTGCCTGTCGATCTCACGCTCCATTCTTTCCTCACTCGTGAACAAGATCCCGAGATACTTGAACTCCTCCACTTGGGAAAGGATCTCACTCCCAACCCTGAGAGGGCATTCCACCCTTTTTCGGCCGAGTACCCCTTAAATTTGGAGATGCTGATTCCCATCCCAGCCGCTTCACAGTCAGCTGCGAACCAATCCAGAGAGAGATGAAGATCACGGCCTGATGAAGCAAACAGAACAACATCATCTGCAAAAAGCAGTGACCCAATACTGAGTCCACCAAACTGGACCCCCTCAATGCCCTGGCTTCGCCTAGAAATTCTGTCCATAAAAGTTATGAACAGAATCGGTGACAAAGGGAATCACTGGCGGAGTCCAAATCTCACTGGAAATGGGTTCGACTTACTGCCGGCAATGCGGACCAAGCTCTGACACAGATCGTACAGGGACCGAACAGCCCTTACCAGGGAGTCCGGTACCCCATACTCTCGGAGTACCCCCCACAGGATTCCCCGAGGGACACGGTTGAATGCCTTTTCTAAGTCCACAAAACACATGTAGACTGGTTGGGCAAACTCCCATGCACCCTCCAGGATTCTGCTAAGGGTGTAGAGCTGGTCCACTGTTCCACGATGAGGAAGAAAACCACACGGTTCCTCCTGAATCTGAGGTTCGACTATCCGACAGATCCTTCTCTCCAGGATCCCCGAATAGACTTTTCCAGGGAGGCTGAGGAGTGTGATCCCTCTGTAGTTGGAACACACCCTCCGGTCCCCTTTCTTAAAGAGGGGGACCACCACCCCAGTCTGCCAATCCAGAGGCACTGTCCCTGATGTCCATGTGGTGTTGCAGAGGCGTGTCAACCAAGACAGTCCTACAACATCCAGAGCCTTGAGGAACTCATCCACCCCCGGAGCCCTGTCATCAAGGAGTGTTTTGACCACCTCATTGACCTCAGTCCCAGAGATGGGGGAGCCCTCCACCGAGTCCCCAGGCTCTGCTTCCTCATTGAAAGGGATGTTGGTGGATTGAGGAGGTCTTCAAAGTACTCCCCCCACCGACCCACAACGTCCCAAGTCGAGGTCAGCAGTGCACCATCCCCACCATATACAGTGTTGACACTGCACTGCTTCCCCCTCCTGAGACGCAGGATGGTGGACCAGAATCTCCTCGAAGCCGTCCAAAAGTCGTTCTCCATGGCCTCACCAAACTCCTCCCATGCCCGAGTTTTTGCCTCAGCAACCACCGAAGCCGCATTCCGTTTGGCCTGCCGGTACCTACAGGACAAAAAGGTCCTATAGGACTCCTTCTTCAGCTTGACGGCCTCCCTCACCGCCGGTGTCCACCAACGGGTTCGGGGATTGCCGCCCCGACAGGGCGACCACCTTATGGACACAGCTCCGGTCAGCCGCCTCAACAATAGAGGCACGGAACATGGCCCTTTCGGACTCAATGTCCCCCACCTCCCTCGGGATGTGGTCAAAGTTCTGCCGGAGGTGTGAGTTGAAGCTACTTCTGACAGGGGACTCACCTTATTGTGGTGGAGGGGTTTGCATGTCCCAATGATCCTAGGAGCTCTGTTGTCCGGGACTTTATGCCCCTGGGTGAGGGATGAGACAAAGAGCAGTTCAACAAACCTCCAATGATGAATCAAAACTTTGGACAACGTTTTCCCTTGACCGGACGCTGGTCAACGGGGCCCCCCTCTTCAGCCAGGCCTGGAGGTGGGGTTTCGGCCGGGCACAGCCTGAAGAGGTAACGTGAGACCCCCTTCCCATGGGCTCACCACCTATGGGAGGGGCCAAGGAGGTCAAGTGCAGTGTAAGTTGGGTGGTGGCCGAAGGTGGGGACCTTGGCGGTCTGATCCTTGGCTACAGAAACTAGCTCTTGGGACGTGGAATGTCACCCCTCTGAAGGGGAAGGAGCCTGAGCTAGTGCGTGAGGTCGAGAGGTTCTGACTAGATATAGTTGGACTCACCTTGACGCACATCTTTGACTCTGGAACCAATCTCCTTGAGAGGGGCTCAACTCTCTACCACTCTGGAGTTGACCCCGGTGAGAGGCGCCGAGCGGGTATGGGCATACTTCTTGTCCCCCGACTTGGAGCCTGTGCATTGGGGTTTACCCCGGTGGACGAGAGGGTGGCATCCCTCCACCTTACGGTGGGGGGAAGGGTCCAAACTGCTGTTTGTGTGTATGCGCCGAACAGCAGTTTGGAGTATCCACCCTTTTTGGAGTCCCTGGAGGGGTTGCTAGAGGGCATACCTTCTGGGGACTCCCTCGTTCTGCTGGGAGGCTTCAATGCTCACGTGGGCAAAGACAGTGAGACCTAGAAGGGCGTGATTGGGAGGAATGCCCCCCCCGATCTGAACTCAAGCAGTGTTTTGTTATTGGACTTCTGTGCTCATCATGGATGGTCCATAACGAACACCATGTTCAAGCATAGGGGTGTTCATATGTGCACTTGGCACCAGGACACCCAAGGCCTCAGTTAAAAGATCGACTTTGTGGTCGTGCCATCGGATTTGCGCCCACATGTCTTGGACACTCGGGTGAAGAAAGGGGCGGAGCTGTCAACTGATCACCCCCTGGTGGTGAGTCGGCTTCGATGGTGGGGGAGGATGCTGGTCAGGCCTGGTAGGCCCAAACGTGTTGTATTGTATTGTATTGTATTCTATTTTATTGACCCCCTTCTATGGGTTGGATAATGGATGGATGGATGGATAAAAATGTATTTTAATATCCTATTTATTTAATGGACCCCAAAGAAAATTTCTGTATACAGTAATCCTTCCTCGATCGTGGGGTTGCGTTCCAGAACCCCCCGCGATAGATGAAAATCCGCGAAGTAGAAACCATGTGTTTGTATAGTTATTTTTATATATTTTAAGCCCTTATAAACTCTCCCACACTGTTAATATTATTAGAGCCCTCTAGACATGAAATAGCACCCTTTAGTCAAAAGTTTAAACTGTGCTCCATGACAAGACCGAGATGACAGTTCTTTCTCATAATTTAAAAGAATGCAAACATATCTTCTCTTCAAAGGAATGTGTGTCAGGAGCAGTGAATGTCAGAGAGAGAGCGTGAGAGTAAAGCAAACAATCAAAAAATCAATACGTGCTGTTGTGCTTTTAAGTATGCGGAAGCACCGCGATAAAGCGGCATTTTGTAGAGGAGCATCCGTATCCTCAAGGCAAACAGCCTCTGTGCAAACAGCCCCTCTGCTCACACCCCCTCTGGCAGAGAGAGTGAGAGAGACAGAAAAAAGCAAACAATCAAGCACTGCCCGGGAAGCACATCGTATATCATTGAGTTTTATTTAATATAGCAAAATACCCGCGCTTCGCAGCGGAGAAGTAGTGTGTTAAAGAAGGTACGAAAAAGAAAAGGAAAAATTTTAAAAATAACGTAACATGATTGTTAATGTAATTGTTTTGTCATTGATATGAGTGTTGTTCTCATATCTATCTATCTATATATCTCTATCCATCTATCTATCTATATATATATATATCTATATATATATATATATCTATATATATATATATATCTCTATCTATATATATATATATATATTGGCAGCGAGAAGTAGTGTGTTAAAGAAGGAAAGAGAAAGAAAATGAAACATTTTGAAAATAACGTAACATGATTGTCAAAGTAATTGTTTTGTGTATTTGGCGGCAGCGTCACAAAGTTTTTTTCATCTAGCTGCATCAGAAAATGTACCATGACGTCTGACACGCCTCCTTTTTACCGTTTTCTCACAGCTTGGATTGCTGCTGTCATATATACACACACACACACACACACACACACACACATACATATATATATATACATATATATACACATACATATCTTCATATGTATATACATATCTACATATACACTTATATATATACATACCTATCTACATCATATATACACACACATACATACACACACACAAATTATATATATGTGTGTATGTATGTGTGTGTGTGTGTGTGTGTGTGTGTGTATATATGTATATATATATATATATATATATATATATATATATATAAAATGTAGATGGTGTGTGTTTGTATATATATATATATATACACATACATACATATATATACACATACATATACTTGTGTGTATAGCTTTTATATATGTGTGTGTATAGCTTTGGTCACTGAGTGCAAGGGAAAAATAATAAAATATAGTCTATAAGTTATTAAACAGTAAAACATTAACGTTTTAAGAAGTACAGGTACATTGAGCACTACTGGAGTGGTTGCGGGTAAACTACATTTTAAAGACTGTGTAACACAACAGGTAAGTAACTAACAGCAGCTAAAATGTATATGGATCATCTCTCGGTAGTTGATCCCTTTTGAAAGGCGCTACACGACGGCTGTGGTATAGAAATTACATTTTCTATGTGAACGTTCAAATTTGTGCCTCTGGTAATGTGCCTTACTGGCATTTAAAGAAAATTAGTTTTGTGTCTTCTGCAGTGTTAAGAGAGAAAGGCTTTGGTTTGGGATAAAAGGAAAAAAGGTGTAAAGAAAGGAAAGTTGCCTTTTTCTTTTATATAGTATAGAGAGATGTGTTCGCTGACGTTATGATCGCCTTTTGGGGACAGTCTTGGGGTGGGTCTTGTGTAGACTGGTGAGACGCCCCGCCATTAATCGGCTGTGATGGCACTGTGAGTCCTCCACTCGTATGCGTGTCTTCATAATCCGAGCTGACAACCTCATAATCGTAAACGTGCAAAAGAAAGTGTGAATCGCCTTAATATTAGTTTGCGCGGTGTAGAAAAGGGGTCCCGTGTTTGCACTTGTCTGGGCTATAGCGCAGGGGGAGGATGAAAAAAATTAAAAGTGCTCACTTTGACTTAAGGCAGAAGCGCAGTCAGCGTCTCAAAGGCCGGCACAGCTATGCACGCTGCGCTGGCTGCTCGACTTTAGCAGGGCAGCAGACTACAGTTTTTGCAGACACGTTCATGATATCAAAAGTCTCAGCGCTCTTTGGAGGTCATTCATATATTATATATATAGCAAAATACCCGCCGCAGCGGAGAAGTAGTGTGTTAAAGAAGTAATGAAAAAGAAAAGGAAACATTTTAATAATAACGTAACATGATTGACATTGTCATGAGTGTTGCTGTCATATATATGCCTGCCTAAATAAGTCACCCTCGCTTTGCTCTTACTTTATTTACCGTCATTTAATCATGGCTAATGGTGGAAAAATTATAAAATGGAAGGAGGATGGCTTTACCAAAACAATTATTGATGGCGAATCGATTATTCATAAAGCTTGAATTGGTGATCTGTTTTTCTGTGTTAACCTCATATTTTTTCATACTTCTTCTCAAACTAAGGTGGTGCGAGGGTAAAATGAATCGGGATGCGCTTGATCAATGTAATCCGTGTACCAGGAAATCATGCATTGACAAAAGCTCCCCTTTGCTTGTAATGCAAAGTGTGATTAAATGCATTATTTTTTAACACGTTATGGAGCACATGCATCGAAGCTTCTCAGCTGTGCTTGTGCTAAGAAAAGGAAAGATTTTAAAAAT
Source organism: Polypterus senegalus (assembly GCF_016835505.1). Lineage (NCBI taxonomy): Eukaryota > Metazoa > Chordata > Cladistia > Polypteriformes > Polypteridae > Polypterus > Polypterus senegalus. The sequence goes on from NC_053155.1 coordinate 278,027,035, forward strand.
AACGTAACACGATTGTCAATGTAACCTTTTGTAAGTAGTGCCTGGAGGATTCAGTGTGTAGAAACTCTAGAGACAGCGTGTGTATTAACTTGTGGATTTTTCTGGGAGTATTTGGTGGCAGTGTGACAAAGTTGCTTCGGAAGACGGCGGCGCGGAGCTCAGCTCAGACCGAAATTAGATGAATGGGAGGGGAGATGATGACGTGACTCCCCCACCCGCCTTATCCGTCAATCCCCCACAAACACAGTCTCTCGGAATTTGCATAAGCACACCCCTTCACCTACAATTTTAACTTAGTTACAAAGTGATCAAAACTCTCGTTTATATCCTGCGCCCTCTCATTAAACTTGTATCCCGCATTACCTGTGGGCATGTGAAACGCCAGCGGTAGCCTGTCTATGAACTTAATTTAAAGTTTAGGTTTACACCTTGCTTTCTTTCCGAGGTAGCAGCAGTCATGAATATGGTAGTATATGTCACTCGCTCGCTTCTTATTGTTTCGCTGCCTTCTCAATTATATAATGCATGTTTTCTTAAGCGCTTTTGGAGGTCTTCCTGGTTTTCTACGCACTGCGTTGAAAATCAGTTCATGTGATTACGTGGGAGGCGTGATGATGTCACACGAAACTCCGCCCCCCCACGTCATTCCAGCTCAACTCCATTACAGTTAATGGAGAAAAATACCTTCCAGTTATGACCATTAGGCGTAGAATTTCGAAATGAAACCTGTCCAACTTTTGTAAGTAAGGTGTAAGGAATGAGCCTGCCAAATTTCAGCCTTCTACCTACATAGGAAGTTGGAGAATTAGTGATGAGTCAGTGAGTGAGTGAGTGAGTGAGGGCTTTGCCTTTTATTAGTATAGATATAATACATGTTCTGATTGGGTAGCTTCAAAGCCATCCGCCAATACTGTTGTCCCTTGTATGAAATCAACTGGGCAAACAAACTGAGAAAGCATGTACCATAAGTTAAAAGACCCATTGTCCGCAGAAATCACCGAACCAGCGAAAAATCCGTGATATATATTTAGATATGCTTACATTTAAAATCCGCGATGGAGTGAAGCCGCGAAAGTCGAAGCGCGATATAGCGAGGGATCACTGTACACAAAAACTGAGGGCCAGTTTTTCAAAAGACGTTCAGCAGTGAGAAAAGTGTACAAGACTCTCACTGGTTTTCTTGAAATAAATGACAGATATAATAATCATGCACTATCAGTGTATCTTCTCATCAATCACAATTTTAGCTGGTGTGAAGTTTTCAAACATTTGAATCTACACAGATCTCCTCATTTTGGCAGATGAAAATTGCCATTTTACTAGAGGTTGTGTTCTTAGACACTGGAATATTATTCAAAGGAGACAAGGACACACCATAGAAAAGAATAAAAGACAACAAAGTACAGTTAATATATTGACAGTAAGTAAGGAGGTAGTAGTACAAAGTATTGTTTTAAAAAAACAGGGCATTTACACTTCAACCTTACATTAAAAGGCAAACAAATTGACACTGCTCCATGATCCCCATTTTTTTCAATATTATGGGAACTGCACTGGGATTGAGTACTTCCTCAGTAATCTGCCCAGTTACCAGTTTGTAAAGTGACACAGTCATTGATACCAAAGTGGAGAATTATTTTTTCCAAATAATGTTTTAAATAATTTATTCAGTTATTACAAATGTGCAAGAGTAACACTTTAGTGCTCTTTATAAGTTGGTTTAATGCTGCATTACATTTGCCTTAACAGTCTGTTTAAGGTGCCTAAACCTCAAACAAATCCTGCTGTTTAAATAGTAAACTGTACTTAACATGGTGGACAAACAGTCAGAGAAGTTTATTCAATTTGTTGGATTCAAGATAGAGTATGATTATTTCTATTCACTACATGCATATTACTCTATCTGTTCTTTATTGAGAAACCGGCCTCAGATATGGAGTTGAATTCTTCGTGTGAAAGATGGGGAACTGTTATAAAATCTAGTAGTCCTCATCTTGTAAACTAAAAACAAAATGTTAATTTCTTAATGAAGACAAGTTAAACTGCAACATAGTAATGTTTATTTTTAGTGATAATTTTTGTTCACTGTTCTAGTAATGTTATAGAGTTATGGGAATGGCAAATGAAGAAGGAAAGTTAAATGTGTGACGTATCATAGTGCTATTCTACTATGGATTGTGTTAAGTTCTTCTCCTGTTTTGCCTAAACAATAAGAAACTATAGTATGCTTTTATTTCTCTTTGGAGGATTCAGCTTTTTAAGGGATTTATTAGGGAATACTTTTACTTTAAATATATATAATCTGAAATATTTTTGTGGTATATTAGAAAAAAAATAAAATCCTTTACAACTGAATATTGCTCTTTTAATAACTCACACTAATTTTTATCATTTCTATAAATCACCATGTCATTGTATTCATAATCTCTATTTTGTGAAAATACCATGTAAAACATCTAGTTTCTTTCAAGGTAATAATGTTAATGTAATCGCATTGTTGGACATTTTATATTTTTATTGTATTTGGTTTCTGGTAAGTTGTGTTTATGAATAATAGAGGATATGAAATTGCAAGCAAAGCTAGTTTAGATTAGGACAAATAAGTTTGTCCTGGGAGCTTAACATTAATTTCAGGACAATCTAGCTTAGACTAGGCCAAACCATTTCATCCTGTTGGGCTTCAGACAAACTGGTTTGGCCTAGTCTAAACTAGTTTGCTCTTAAAATCAGGTTTGATTACATTTACAAACTATACATGTATGTTTATTTAATGATTTTCTTCCTAATGCAATTTACCAATTAAAGATTTGTTTTTACATATGAATATTGCTGTATTTGCATAATGTTAACATTTTGTATTTTTAGATATATTTTTTATTAAAAAAAACATTCAAATGGCATAATTCTTTTTTTTTCTTTTGGAATATAAAATAGCAATAAGCAAAAACATAAAATACTGTTGCAAAACAAAATTTCCACTGCAACACTGGAATATGACACAGTTATCACAAGTAGTAACAACAAATGTTTAAGAAAGAGAACAGTTTCTGTTAAATTATCAAATAAACTGGTAGTATTGCACTGAGAGAACAAAAGTGAATAATAAAACAAAACGCTAACTTTTATAAGTAACCATAAATTTACACTGGCTGCTACAGTCTCAAATAAATCAAATGTATGTTTTTATTCTATAATAATAATAATAATAGCCAGTCACTCTTCAAAACAGTTAATGCATGAAGGGCCCAAGATTGAACCTGCAACCTCTCAACTTGGAGACAGCAGTTCTTACCTCTGCACCAACCAAGCAGACATATGTGTGTGTGTGTGTGTCTGTGTGGTACCCTATCCCAATTTCTTTTACTTTGGTTAAATTCTAGAAAAAAGCTATCTTGTTTAGTTATATTTGTTTCTTTTGTGAAAGTGTTTATTTGATACAGTTTTCACACATTACACACTTTACATCAGCGTTTTGCCAATTGTTAATACAACATGAAAAAAGTTTCTGTTCTAGTTATGTCTTCAACATTACTTGCCTCACAATTCCTGTCATTCTACATTTACACAGATCATTGTAGACACAGAACACACATGAAATGTATGTTTTCCAAATAATGATATATTATTTACCATATACAACTCAAGGCACCTCACACCCAGATAAACAGACTTGAGCTGAGAGACCTTTGTGTACGACTAAAGCTGCGTCGGTGCAGGATGGGATAGCAGGCTGCCTGCTGCTTGTGATGACTGACACATTTGCAAAACAAAAGACGCTGATAAGGAGGTGCGAGGGAATTTAGGGTGGCCCGGGATTACAAGTCTTTTTGTAGGCTTCAGGGATTCTAGTGTTAAAGGTAATAATGGTCTTGCTGTAATAACTGAAACTGTGGAGGCATTTAATTTGTTACATGGGTGATATTGGTATTGGATAACTTTTTGTCCTTGATTAAAAAAAAATATATATTATTTAAAAAGAATATTAAATGTTGTCTCAGATTTTCTTGAATACTATCTTTTGTCTAAAGCTCTAAAGCCATTCATTGTGTAAAATATGCAAAAATATAAGATGTTAGGATGGGAGAAATACTTTTTTACAGCAATGTAGAATAGATGACATCTAGGTGGTTTTTAGGGGTTGTTAACAAAGAATCCTTAAATTTAGAAGAAAATCTGCTATAGCTTATAGTGGGTGAAAATTTATCCATGGCACATGGTAGTGTTCACATTTGTAGTAGCTGTACTAAAATGTGACATTTAGAAACTTTTTTGCATATTTGTAAAGTGAGGGTGCCTTACTAAAAGTGTTCACATTTGTGAGCTGAAAAGATGACTTTTAGAATTTCTTTATGGGTTGTGAACAAATAACCTTAAATGCAGAAGAAAATCATTTAATGTCAATGGTAAATCAAAACTGACATGAAAGACATGGTAACATTTTTTAGAAAATGTACAAATTATGCAGATATTTCATTTGTTTTTGGTCATTTGTTAATTGGAGTAAACAAAGGAAAAGTCACAAAGATTCATTCTAAACAAATGAAATTTAGGGTGCTTTTACTGCTTTCAAACACAACACTAGATAAAAATTTGATTTGAGAACATTGTAAAGGTTAATAGCAATACCTTTAAAAATAATTTTTCTGTAGATACTGAGCAGTCTCTCATGGTGCTATAAATGAGTTTTGTTTCATTTCTTTATGCGAAACTGCATCCATTTCTGCTTGTTTTGCCTCATAGAGACAGAGTCAACGCACCTGTAAGCACAGCCCATTTTGATACTTCACCCAGATTCTATTTCTATATCTTACTCAAAGATGATAGTCAGTGTTTGGCTGAAGAGATGCTTTCCCAGAATTCATAACAGATTCAAATACAACTGTTTACTTCAAAATCAATCCAGAGAAAACAAACAAAAAACAGGACTACAAAGAGGCAAAAAAGCTAAACTAAATTTAACCACCACACAACAGAAAAGAGTAAAAGAACAGATATGAGCGGAAAAAAACTAATGTTTTAAATATAATAGAATAATTAATAGCATAAGATAGTCAATCACAGAAACCAGTATCATTATTCTAAAATAATACTACTGAATTCTTTACATCTTTTATTTCATGCAGATGTGGCCAAAATAGTTCCCTGTTCTTTCACAGAATTGTGAACCACTGCAGGGCACTGGGACTGTCAACTTGTATACTAGAGTGGCTCTGAACAAATAAAAAGACAGAAAATGATCAAGGCAGTCCAAAGGCCTCAGCTAAACAAACACAAGGTTTGTATTTCTATTGCCCTAACCTCACATAAAAAAATGGCTAAAATCTCACAATTCAGACACCAGTCATATGTGTGTGGATCAGCATGATGTATACACTCTTCAGGAGCCAAAAGACTTGCTGGAAAGAAAGCCTAAAGCCTTTACAAAGAAATCAATATGGTTAACGTGCTAACAGGACTGTAGAAACTTTATCAATCTGACATAATAGCAACAGTTTTCTAAATAAGCCAGTTTCTTATGCCAGGGCACTACTTTTAGACATTTACTCAGCTTTTAGCACATTACTAACCAGCCTCACATACCAGCTCATAAATGACATAATCTGAATTTTAATCCAAATGTTGCAAAATGTAATTACATTTGAAATTTTTCTGAGACAGTAAAAAATGTAACACTCTTCTATTGACTTTAATGCTGTACACCAAAGGCACTATGGTAATTAGATGCAAATCTGAACACCACTGAAAAAATGAAATTAAATGTTTGATAAATGAGTGTTGGTATCAATATTATTCTGTAGACAGCAAAAACACTAATGACCTTCTGTTAATTTTCAGAAAAATAATTTAACATGGAAATTTCCCCTTGTGATTTATCCATCTATCTATTGTGCCGGATGGCTGGCAGGTCATCCCAGCCGGGACGCCCTTGAGATGGAAGGATGGGGGAAGGCTGCTTTTCCAGGACACTGCCTCCCCCAAAAAGGTAGATGGCAGCTCCCCTGGAGTGTAACAGTGCCCCAGATTCCCGCAGTGCGGTTTCTCAGCCTTGTTGGGTACCGTGGGTGCCGCCAAAAGGAGCTGTTAGAGGACCACAGGAGCCATGCCTCATCCATAGCCCGTAGGTACTCATAAGTCACGAGGATGGGAGCCCTGAAGTACTTCCGGGCTGAAGGAAAAAGCCAATTCTCCATCTGACCCGTAAATGCGAGCAAGTTCCATGGGCAGAGGGACAGAAGCACTTCCGGGTCAAGGACTATATAAAGAACTGTTGGAGATCCAGCAAGTGAGCTAGAGTTGAGAGGTAGTAGGACAGAGCCTTGTGGGAGGTGTGGAGGAGAAATTAGGAATTAATATTACTGTACTGTTGCGTCTATTGTGGCTGTGGTGCTTTGGAGGCACTAATACAGAAGAAGAAAAAAGATTAAAAGTCTTTTTAATGCTTTTAGCCTGTGTCCACAGCATCTGTCTGTTGGGGAAAAGGTAGGCAATAGTGCCACCAAGCGCCCATTCTATTACACTATCTATATCTCGAAGTTTCATCTGTTCATCTCATTTCATATATGGGAGTGTTGCAGCAAGGCTGAAAATAAGTCAAATATATAGTTTTCCATTGTAAATCACATATTTTTAGCTGTGTTGTACTGCTGATTAATTGCCAATTAAAGTGTAAAAAAGATATTTAACTAAAAGATTCCAGGAGTGGACTGTCCTATACGTAAGGCCTAAAAAGTGCTTGACTTCACATGATGATTCAATGAAGCCATAAATCTTGCAAAGACACCAATATATAAGACTTTTAGCTTTTGTAATGCAGTACTTTTCTCCAGTTGCTTGGTTAAATGTGACTAATGTATGTCTCTCTGTTTTCACTCTCAGAACAGATTTAGGTCTGATTTTATCTTTTAACAAGATGACCCAATAGCTTGTAAATTGCGTAATGTTATTTACAGAGGGTCAGGAAATGTTTAAGAATGAGGTCATTCATACAGGTTTAAAAAAGCAGCTTCAAGAAAAGCAGTATACATGTTAAATAACATAAACATAACCCAAAATGAGACATTCTTACAATTTATCATATATATTATATATATATTATGACAGATTAGGGGCTTTCTCGCACCCTTGTACCCTCAGACCACTCGTCAGACACCAGATAAAAAGTCAAATTATTATTTATTATAATAATAATGTGCACAAAGCACGCTCCTCTCCACAATTCTCTAATAATCAAATAAACAATAACCAATCACAATAATAAACCTCCAAACTCCCTGACGCTTAGCCACCCTGCCTCCCAACTCAGCTCATCTGTCTGGGATCTCCCACAGTCCTTTATACTACTTGACCCGGAAGTGTTTCTGAGCCCTCAGTCCATGTGATTATCCAACACTTCCGGGTCAGGTAATTTTCTCTTTTTCTTCAGCCCGGAAGTATATCATTTCTTCCGTTTCCGCAATCGTGAATTACTTCCGGGCTATAAGGAAAGTATAAGTCCCTGGCCTCCTGCAGCGTCCTCCGGTGGCTCTCATGGTATCCAGCAAGGCCGTTGTGAAAAACTCCAAGTTCCATGATGCCCTGCTGGAATTCGGGGTCCTTCCATGTTGCAGGGATGGCTCCATCTGGCAGTTTGGGGTTGTTGCCCGGGATACATGGCCGGCAATCCCTCACAATATATATCATATAATGATAGCTGTTTCTTTCAATATCTAGTTGCTTTCTATATTAATAATGTGTCCATCATATTTAAAAATTAAGGCAATGATAACTGAGTGTACCCCTTTGGTAAATGCATCATGTTTGTCATTTTAATGGACAAATTGTATTTATCATTTTAGACAGAACATTGTTGCAGTGGTGAATGCTTCTTCTTTGCAGCTCCCAGGATCCATGTTTGATTTTCAAAATGGTCGCTATTTGTCTGAAAGTTGTTCTTTTCCACAGGTAACGTGATTTCTGTCCACATTCCAAAGACATGTAGGTTAGGTTAGGTGGTGACTGAAAATTAAACAAGAAAGAGTGTGCGTGGATAAGTGTGTTGGAATACAACTCGTGACATAGCTGGTGTCCCAGTCACAGCTTGTTCCTGGTTGGTGTTCCACATAGCCAGGGTAGTCGCAGAAGTCCTGTGGCCATTTAATAAAAAAAGTTATCTGGTTGTTTATCCACTTACCAACCTTGTATATTTCAAATTCAATTGTACTTTATTTTAAGATGCTCTTTTTTGTGGCTGTTGTGAACACATTAATGTTCCACTCATTAAACAAAAAAGCAATTAAACGTATGTGTGAATCTGTTTGTATCAAATTAAAAACACCAATAAAAACACTGAGGAGTTTTTTATTTTCACTGATAAATTTCAAGCACAATTGCAACAGGTGTTTCTCAAAAGCACAAAACACTATATGTAAATATATTTGTATATCCGGCAGAACTTTAATGGGTTTTAAAATAATGTGAATCCATTTACCTTCATATTCAGGCATGGCAAGTAAAAAATATTTCAGATATATTTTATGATATATCAGTAGTAACCACATTGTAAATGACACAACATAAATGTTATCTAATCTAGTGTGAGTATTTCTTTAGCCCAAAACACCAATGCATTTCTTGGAAAGAGGCTGTGTTTTAAGACCACATTGGGTGGCATGCCTCAGAACTTTTCCTTGTGAGGTTACCTGACAAAATAGTTGCAGGTCATCTACATGGCAGTATGTTACAGCGTATCTTACCATTTTTATATATACTTATTTACTACTTCTGAGTTTAACTGAATACAACATTTTTTGCATGAATAGTAATTAATAATTTATATTGTATACTTTATTACAGATTCAATTCAATATATATTGTAAATTATTGAAGGTATGTAATAAATACAAACCGGATTCCAAAAAAGTTGGGACACTAAACAAATTGTGAATAAAAACTGAATGCAATGATGTGGAGATGGCAAATGTCAATATTTTATTTGTAATAGAACGTAGATGACAGATCAAACGTTTAATCCGAGTAAATGTATCATTTTAAAGGAAAATATGTTGATTCAAAATTTCATGGTGTCAACAAATCCCAAAAAAGTTGGGACAAGTAGCAACAAGAGGCTGGAAAAAGTAAATTTGAGCATAACAAAGAGCTGGAAGACCAATTAACACTAATTAGGTCAATTGGCAACATGATTGGGTATAAAAAGAGCTTCTCAGAGTGGCAGTGTCTCTCAGAAGCCAAGATGGGTAGAGGATCACCAATTCCCACAATGTTGCGCAGAAAGATAGTGGAGCAATATCAGAAAGGTGTTACCCAGCGAAAAATTGCAAAGACTTTGCATCTATCATCATCAACTGTGCATAACATCATCCGAAGATTCAGAGAATCTGGAACAATCTCTGTGCGTAAGGGTCAAGGCCGTAAAACCATACTGGATGCCCGTGATCTCCGGGCCCTTAAACGACACTGCACCACAAACAGGAATGCTACTGTAAAGGAAATCACAGAATGGGCTCAGGAATACTTCCAGAAACCATTGTCAGTGAACACAATCCACCGTTGCCAGCTGAAACTCTACAGTGCAAAGTTTTCCATTTATGAGATCTGGAGCTATTCCAACACAAAACAAGGATTTTTATATAGATGAATATAAAATAAAGAGTATAGGCAATAAAAACATACCAAATGCCATTGATCCATAAACATTATTAGCGCTGGTGTCTGTACAGTACAACTTTACAATTTCCCAATTATTACAGTACACTGTGTTAATGGTATTTCCACATAACTTCAGACTGCTAGACATCCATCCATCCATTTTCCAACCCGCTGAATCCGAATACAGGGTCACGGGGGTCTGCTGGAGCCAATCCCAGCCAACACAGGGCACAAGGCAGGAACCAATCCTGGGCAGGGTGCCAACCCACCGCAGGACACACACAAACACACCCACACACCAAGCACACACTAGGGCCAATTTAGAATCGCCAATCCACCTAACCTGCATGTCTTTGGATTGTGGGAGGAAACCGAGCGCCGGAGGAAACCCACGCAGACACGGGAGAACATGCAAACTCCACGAGGGAGGACCCGGGAAGCGAACCCGGGTCTCCTAACTGCGAGGCAGCAGCGCTACCACTGCGCCACCGTGCCGCCCGACTGCTAGACAGTGATATCAAAATACTTACACAACAAACTGGATATATCCAAGCTAGAATAATTAACTTTAGAGCTTTTGCATATGAAATGATTGCACTGTATAGCAACGGAACATTTATTGCTATGAATCTATCATATGCCATGACAGTTAAAATGATAATTTCAACAGAAAAATAAATATAAAGAAAAAAAATTTGAGTGAAACAAACTAAACAAGAAACCACAGGAACATCTTTCTGAAGGTCAATCAGTAATTTTATATAACAATTTGTGGAGCCAACAAGTGCACAAATCAACACATTGCATAGAAAAATGTACATAGGCTCAAGCAGGCTTTTTTCAAAAAGTATTAGCAGAATTAATGAGTGATTCAAAGTTAACATCAGTAGATATGCAATTAGTGCAGCTATAAAATATACATGTTTACTGTTCCCCATGTCTTTAAAGGGAACGAGTATAAAACTTGAAATGTATGAAGAATTACCCATCATTTGCTGGGGTCTATAAATTGAGAGGGTAAAAAAAGCAAAGAAAATCAGCCTCTTTTGACTTCTGAGATGCAGATAAGAAGCCCAGCTTTTAGAAACGGGTTACAACAACAGTTCACTGAAGCATCAAATACGCCATAGGTCAGGATACTTCTTACTAATTAAAAACAAAAAAGGGTTAATTTTAGATACAGAGTTTTTCATTTTTATAATCTTTCAAAGGAAGCAATTTAAAATGTGGCCAAATTTAATATACTATTTTTAACAAGTATTGCATTTTATATTTTGTCTTGTATTAAAAGACCAATATTATGTTGATTAAATAGTGTAAAACTGACTTAAGTTATAAACATGGTAGACAAAAATACAACTGGTAAAATGACATCATACTGTACTTACAAACTACAATTCAGTACTTTTTGCAGAGGTTTTATAATTTATTCCAAGGTACTTTTCAGCTCAAGATAAAAAGTATACTATATATAAGAAAACAGACCTGTAAAGCAGAGATATAAAAACATGAATTTTACTTAATTTGAATGTCCTACTCATTCCTTTTATTTGCTTGCCTTCATTTAGCATAATATCAAGAGTGCCCAACTGTCATGCAATACTGCAAAAAATAAAACATGTTTATAATCTTATTTTATCTTTCTTTCTGGAATCTCCTAAATGATTCATTATATAGCAAGTGGTTAATGATGCCATATGTGAAAGGTTATAGCTTTACATATAGAGAATGTCTTGTCATGTTTTGCTACATATTTATTTAGCATGTCTCAGGAGTCTTTATTGTTTTTCTCATTATGAGGAGTCCTCAAAACTAAAAATCTCAAAGTTTGTAGCAGTCATAGCATTATGTTTTTCCCTCCTGATTGTCTTAAATATTGCATATTTTTTATTAAATAGATATTAGATGAACATGACTTTAAACTGTACAAGTAAAACATTTTTGATGAAAGTTATACCCTGTCTACCCTAAACACCTAATTCCTCTGAATTACTGATAACTGTTTTACAAACATATACAAAAAGTCCTTTAACATCCTTTTCAGTTTTAAGAACCACAATGAAGTTGAATTTCTGTATACACAAAAAATAAAGGCCAGATTTTCAAAAGCCATTAACCGGTTAGAATAACTTGCAAAACTCTCACTGGCTTTCTCAAAAAGAAGGACACACATAATCTTATATTATTATCAGTGTTTCTTCTCACCAGAATGTGATGTGGTGATTGAAAAGGTTGAAACTACATGGTTTTAATTGTGTCATTAGATAGAAAATGGCCTTTTCCCAAATACCTGTGACTTTTGGTATTACTTGAAATTTAATATAATTTGTTCTTTTTTTAATGTGAGAAATTCAATTTCTACTTGATTGAAAAGGGAATAATTGTACTTGGAAGTTTGAGACCAGTAAAGTCACGTCCTTCCACGTTAATCAGTGTTGTGAGGGCTGAAATTTTGTTTGTAGATTATTTTCCAATCCAGTAGCACTTGTTGATGAAATTGTAATAATTTGACAGGCAATCATTTCAAGTCACATCACACCTCCTACATATAAAAAAATGATTTAAAAATATGATACCATAAACTGTTTTGATTCTTCAAAAAATCTCTGAACCATTTTATTTTGAAAGTACTGTTAACACAGCACATATCTATGGCCTGCAATCCTTGTTCTTTAACTAGTCCTGCTTTCCTAATTGTAGTAAGTTGTTTAACTTAAATGCAATCAAAATTAGCCTGGTTTTTAGCTTGTCACACTTGGGTCACAGATTTGCCCAGAGAAACTCGGGATCGTGGAAAAAAAGAAGGAATTTTATTCAAGCACTGCAAACAAACATTTGCCACTTCAAACTTGCTCCTTGACAAAGATGGCTGTTTCGTCTTTCAATTAAAGGTTACATGAGTTTCTTCTTCTTCGAATGTAAACGCGTCAGGAGCAGAGGCAGTCTGAGAGAGAGAGAGAGAGAGAGAGAAAGCAAGCAAAAGAAATCAATACCAAAACTGACAGGTGCTGCGCACAGGCTTTTTAAGTCGGCGGAGTACTGCGCGAGGCTTCTATCGCGCGTTATAGTGCAAGGTTAATGAGCAATGCGAGGGTAGTCCATGTTTCGGGCTCTGTGGTTTTCCCAGGGCGTCAGTATCTTCTTGGGGTGCGATCAGCCCTCCAGCTCACACCCTCCCCCTCAGCTTTATTCACATTCGTGTGAATCAAGCGACTCTCTGTACCAAGTTCATGTTCATGTAGTCGTGATAATACGTCTGCGTTGACGTGTTCAGAACCTGGTCGATGCTTAACTGTGAAACTATAAGGTTGTAAACCCAGAAACCATCTCATTAGACGAGTTTGTATCTTTTTGTCGGTACAACCACTGGAGTGGAGCATGATCAGTTACCAAAGTGAAGTTTCGTCCCCACAAGTAATATCGAAGTGCCTCCACAGCCCACCTGATTGCCAAGCATTCTTTCTCAATTGTAGAATAATTACGCTCTCTAGGTAATAATTTCCTACTTAAATATGTGATTGGATGTTCTCTCCATCAAAAATCTGAGACACACTGCGCCACACCAAATGCACTTGCGCCTGTTTGCAAGATAAAATCTTTTGTGAAATCCGGGTTTCTTAGAACCGGGTAAGAAGACAATGCTTTTTTTAAATCGCTGAAAGAGCGTTCGCAATTTTCTGTCCACACGATAGGACGGTTTTTCTTGCCTCTAGTAAGTTCTGTAAGGGGAGCAGCTCTATGTGCAAAATTTGGAATGAATTTTCTGTAGTAACCAGCAAGCCCAGAAAGGCGCTGCACTGTTTCTGTGTCCCAGGTCTCGGATAAGCAAGCATTTCTTCTATTTTCCTTAATTGTGGCCTAAGTAAACCCTTGCCCATAGAATAGCCTAAGTAATGAGTCTCGGACATGCCCAGTGTACATTTTTTTGGGTTAGCAGTAAGGCCAGCCTGTTTCAAGCTTTCAAGAACGGCTTGAAGCCGCTCTAAGTGTGTTTTCCAATCATTGCTAAAAATCACGACATCGTCAAGATATGCCCCAGCATATTCAGAGTGAGGACGCAGGATCTGATCCATCATGCTGAAAAGTTAGAGGTGCCCCGTGAAGACCAAATGGAGTCTTGTAAATTCATAGAGTCCGTCAGGAGTCGCAAATGCCGTTTTCTCACAACTGCTAGCCTCTAAAGGCACCTGCCAATAGCCTTTCGTGAGATCTAGCGTGGAGATATAGCTCGCCTGACCCAGTTTTTCCAACAGTTCATCGACACGGGGCATGGGATAAGCATCAATTTAGAGACCTTATTCAAGCGTCTGAAATCGATACAGAACCGAACCGAACCGTCTTGCTTTGGGACTAATACGACTGGGCTGCACCAGTCACTTCTACTTTCACGAATTACACCCAGTGTCAGCATCTTTTTACCTCTTCAAGACAATATTTCGCGCTTCCGTATCCGAACGGCCGCATCTGTATGCGAACATCAGGTTCAGTGGTAATTTTATGTTTTGTAATGTTAGTCTTGCCTGGTAAATCTGAAAAGACATCAGTGTTCCGTTCTATCAAAGATAACAGTTCTGTCTTTTGCGTGTCAGTAAGATCGTTACCAATGGTAACATCGGTCTGAGAAACAGCAGCCAAGGAAGTGTTAACCTCTTGTCGGTCGTGCCATTCCTTCAAGAGGTTAATGTGTAAAATCTGGAATGGTTTGCGCCGGCCCGGTATTCTAACCTTGTAATTTACCGGACTCACACGCTCCTCAATAATGGTGGGCCCTGCCATTTAGCTAAGAATTTGTGTGGATCCGAGGGAACCAGTACCAAAACACGATCGCCAGGTTTGAACTCACGGAGCTTGCTGCGCCTATCGTAAAGACGCTTCTGAGTTTCCTGTTCTCGTTGTTGGTGTTCCACAGCAATAGAGGAAAGCATAGAAATTCTGTCTTGCAACGAAATTAGTCGATCTGCAAAGCTTGGACCTTAGCTGCTCTCGTTCCTATCCATTCCTCACGCACCACATCCAGGATGCCTCGCGCCGCCTGCCAATAACAACTCAAGGGACTCAAGCCAGTGGACGCCTGTGGTGATTCTCGCACGCGTACAAAACAAAAGGTAGGACAGTGTTCCATGTTGTGGGATCATTATGAGCAACTCGCCTGATCATCTGTTTCAATGTTTTGTTAAATCGCCAGTTAAACCATTCGTTTGAGGATGGTAAACAGTAGTACTCAATTTCTTAATAGCAAAGCTGTCACACAATTGTTTCATCACGCGAGAAGTGAAAGGTGCGCCTGATCAGTTAAGATTTCTCTAGGGATACCAATACGAGTAAAAGTTTCACATAGTGCTTTGGCTACAGCCGAAGAGTTGGCCTTTTCAGCGCAATCATTTCTGGATATCGTGTGCATAATCAACCAACACCAGCAAATATTGGTACCCATCCTTAGTCTTAGGTAATGGTCCCACAATATCTAATCCCACACGCTGAAAGGGAACTTCCAATATGGGCATAGGACAAAGGGGAGCCCGAGGAGGCTTATAAGCAGAGACGATCTGGCAGTCTGGACATGAAGTACAAAACCGTTCAACATCTTTTCCCATATTTAGCCAATAAAATCGTTTTGATAACCGGTCTCTAGTTTTGTCGGCACCGAGGTGTCCCCCCCAAGATGTGTGAATGTGCCAGATGCAAAACAGTTTCTCTATGTGCTTCAGGTACCACCAGTTGTTCAATAAATTCCCCCTCCAAATGATCTGAGATCACTCTGAAAAGGCAACCGTCCTTTTCTATAAAGTGTGGGGTTTTCACACCCCGGAATTACGCTCTTGGTAATAAGAGTCATTAGCAGGGAGCCTGTTTAAATGCATATTCTAATGAGCTATCAGTATGCTGCAAACGCACAAAATCTGATTGTTCGTTAACACTCGGTTTGTGTTCGGGGCGTTTGCAATCTGGGAAGATGTAGAAGGAGCAGCCCATTCTGGAAGATTGTCGGGGGTGACCTCCTCCGTCTCGCTGGAGAGATCGGGTTCAATTTCTAAGTTGGGATTTAAATTTTCACCGGCCGCTACCAGTTCTTCGTCTTGGTTTTCTTCTTCTCCCCCCCCACTAAGTTGCATATTGGACTGTTCTACTGGTCCCTGACATTTATTAATCAGTTTAGGAAAAGGGCATTTCTCCGTCCTATGAGTAATGGCCATGGGCAGGAATCTGACACTGCAGTCCAGACCTTAAAACGCGACCTCTGTAAGTTAAAGGAAGAAGTAATGTTTGATAAACTTTAACATCACCATGTACACATCTTATTTTTACAGTCTCACAGTCTCTAAGGAATCTTTCTTCAAGACAGTCTCGTCTCACAATACACAGTTCACTCCCCGAATCTAACAATGCTGAGATTTCTCTGCCCCCCAATTTAACTGGAACAAATAATCCATCCTTTCCTTCCGCGAACATGTAATATTCGAACAACAAACCTCGGCCAGTCCAACTTCCATCGACTGAGCTGGAGATAGACGACATTCTCTTGCCAAATGACCGAGTTGATTACACCGGAAACATCGACGGTCAGCGCCGCTGCCAAAATATCCTCTGCGACGTCCTCGTACAGCTGGTGCAGCTTCACCAGAAACTGGCATCTCTGTTACGACCGGGTTCCCCGGGGGCCTACCTGACCTCATTTGATTTTCCTTTCCACCAGGTTGTCGATGTTGCTGTCGCCGATCCAAGTAACGAGGATGTCCAGAGCGCTCGTTCCCTGTTTGCGAAGAATTGGCAAATCCACCATAACCGCTTTTCCTCCAAGTTGCTTGTGAACCTTCCAGTCGTCTTGACATAATCGTTAACGACTCAATATCATGACGTAGAAATTCATCTCGAATAACTGTTGGTATACCGTTCAACAGTATATTCATTACCACTTTCTCTACGACTCGATCCATCTTACTTCCCTCAAACCAGCAGTTCACTTTATGTATCAAATCTTGAATTTGCGCACGGATCGGGCCATCCATATTCAGCTTCCAGTTGTTTAATTCGAACCCTTTTGCCAAAAAAGTCTTAGTTTTACGTAAAACCACTTGGTCTTTCAGGAACTCATAATCGCCAAGCTTGTCTCTGGGTACATTACGTAAAGAGTAAAGAGCATCTCCAGATAAAAAGGGCGTGATTATAACGGCCCACTGTCGTCTGTCCTATCCCAGCATGGCTGCGACTTGTTCAAAGGCCATCAAGAACATCTCCGGGTCATCGTTAGGGCCCATTTTCGTTAGTATATTCTTTGCATTTTCAAGTAGAGGTGGTAAAGGGATGTACGGTTGACGGTTAACAATTGGAACATTCGGATCACGAATATGTCGTTGATTTCCCACAACAGGAATCTCAGGGATGTCATCTTCCGAATCAGCTGGGAGTGGAATACTTTGAGCCAATTGGTATAAATAATCTTCAGCATCCATCTGTGCAACCACTTCTGGTACCACTTGTCACACTTGGGTCACAGATTTGCACAGAGACACTCGGGATCGTGGAAAAAAAGAAGGAATTTTATTCAAGCACTGCAAACAAACATTTGCCACTTCAAACTTGCTCCTTGACAAAGATGGCTGTTTCGTCTTTCAATTAAAGGTTACATGAGTTTCTTCTTCTTCGAATGTAAACGCGTCCAGGAGCAGAGGCAGTCTGAGAGAGAGAGAAAGCAAAAGAAATCAATACCAAAACTGACAGGTGCTGCGCACGGCTTTTTAAGTCGGCGGAGTACCGCGCGTTATAGTGCAAGGTTAATGAGCAATGCGAGGGTAGTCCGTGTTTCGGGCTCTGTGGTTTTCCCAGGGGCGTCCGTATCTTCTTGGGGTGCGATCAGCCCTCCAGCTCACAAGCTTTAGCCCCTATTGTGCACCACCAGGCTATCACTGCTGCCTCAATCCGACACAGACATGCATGGGACACAAGTTCACACACAATTTTTTATTTTCTTTTTACACATGGGAAACACCTTCCCCATTTCCCGCAGGCACAACACAGTCCCAGCACAATCACAATTTAACAGAATTACTTCTTTTTTTTCTTTTTCTCCTCCACTCCTCCAGTCAAGCTTCGTCTTCCTCTTCCCGTCTCTGGCTCCTTGAGTAGTGGCTGCTGGCTCATTTTATACTGCACCCGGAAGTGTTCCAGGTTCTTGATGACCTAGTTTCCAGCAGCACTTCTGGGTGTGGCAGAAGAACTGCCCAAAAGGGCTCAGCAGATCCTGCTGCAGTACCCCCTGGCAGCGGCCACATATCTCAACAGGGCTGCACCAAACTCCAACTCATGAAGCCCCGGGGAGTCCAAGACAACTCTGCAACCCAGGGGGGCTGCCATCTAGTGTCCCGGGGGAGGTAATGCTCTGGCCACGCTTGCTCCCTCGGTCCTCTCAGCGTGGAGGCCTCCCAGCCGGGCAAGGGCCCCAGCCACACACTACATCATATATAACATTTTCAGGAAAGCCCATTACATACCTTGGGTCTTCAGTGACTCGGCACAAACACACATATGTATATACACTGTGAGTGGAAAAAAAACACACCAAAATGTTTTTCATCACATCTTCAACAATAGTCGGATAATTTACTTAATGTTTGATACAAAGTGTATGTAACATGTTTTCCAACAACAGTTGTATTAATTACTCACATCAAACAAACAACATCGCTGCACTAGCTTATTGAACTTAAGTCTTCGTGTTTCGGTCTTCTGTACTGAAACCCATTTTTACCTGCAAATTTAGCAAGGGTCAAACTTGTTAACAAACTTTATCGTCTGCGTTCGCACGTATCCATGGCAACCAAATTTATAAATAAGTAAGATCTTATACTGCTTTGACCAGGCTTTGACACAAGTTTATACAATGTTCCAAATTTTATCAAAATCGGCCGACTATTGTTGAAGATGTGATGAAAAACATTTTGGTGTGTTTTTTTTCCACTCACAGTATATATATATAAAGTACAGGCCAAAAGTTTGGACACACCTCCTCATTCAATGTGTTTTCTTTATTTTAATGACCATTTACATTGGTAGATTCTCACTGAAGGCATCAAAACTATGAATGAACACATGTGGAGTTATGTACTTAACAAAAAAAGGTGAAATAACTGAAAACATGTTTTATATTCTAGTTTCTTCAAAATAGCCACCCTTTGCTCTGATTACTGCTTTGCACACTCTTGGCATTCTCTCGATGAGCTTCAACAGGTAGTCACCTGAAATGGTTTTCACTTCACAGGTGTGCCTTATCAGGGTTATTTAGTAGAATTTCTTGCTTTATCAATGGGGTTGGGACCAGCAGTTGTGTTGTGCAGAAGTCAGGTTAGTTGGACGATCAGTTTATTTTTTCAACAGGACAATGACCCCAAACACACCTCCAGGCTGTGTAAGGGCTATTTGACTAAGAAGGAGAGTGATAGCGTGCTGTCAATGGACAAAAAAAAAAAGAAAACACATTGAATGAGGAGGTGTGTCCAAACTTTTGGCCTGTACTGTATATGTATATATATATATATATATATATATATATGTATATATATATATATATATAAAACATCTAACGGCTGTCTGTCTGTCCACTTTTCACGAGAGAATTACTTGATGGATTTAGAATGGGTTTTTATCTATAATTTCCTTGAACATTGTGGTTGATTTTGTGACTTCTCTTATCACGGCAAGTATCATAGTTTAGTTGAAGCACCGATTTATTCACGCAAGTCCAACAGACAGGCTGCAGGCCGAGGGGGGGTGGGGGTTTACCTCAGCAGTAGGGACACGATCACATACAGTGGCAACGTTTGAGATTGCAGTGTACCTACCTTGCGCTTGGCCAGAGATAGCGTACTAACTTTTTACATTTTTAAGATCATAACTATATTCTTGCCCCTGATAGCAAAACCAAAAATATTGTATGTCAAAAGACCCTCGAATATGAAAGCTATCAATTTTTCTTAATAAAATTGGTAACATTTTAAAAAAAAATTTAAATTGATTTTTAAAGTTTTTTCTGTTTCACTATTACGCAGGCATAGTATATAGTGGATGGCCAGAACCCTTACCCGGCCAGGATGCCCTGAGTATGGAAAGACCAGGGGAGAGACCCTTTCTTCTCCACACCGACAGAGGGCAGACCCCTTGGTTTCCAGCAGGGAGCCTGGACTTTTGCAGGGCCCTATTTAGCAGCCAGAAGTGCTGCCGGAAGACGCTTGTTGAGCACCTGGACTCTTTCAGAGTGCCCTATAAAAGGAGCCAGTCATCACCACTTAGTGGCCTGAGTTGGGAGAAAGTGGACGACGCTCTTGAAGAAGAGTGCAGGTGGAAGGACTGGCGGCAAAGGGGCTATGCCCTGTGAGAATTGTGTGTAAGACTGTAAATAAACTGAGTGCTGTATGGCAAAATTGTGTTCTGCCTTGTCTGTCTGAGATAAACTACTTGTATATTAATTTTTTATATATATATATTGTAATAAACAGACAAAAGAACATAAAGGTTTGGGGTTTTCCAGCCCAGTATACTGTACAGTTTTGTAATAATTCTTTCCAGGTCAGTGTTTCAAGCATCAAACATACAATAAACAGTGTGCATATGAAGAGGGGGAAAATTTATGGAATGGGACCAGAAATTGATGAATAGGATCCTGGGAAGGAACCGAGGTGCTGTATGGGAGCCATAACGTCATCTAAGGTGGACCAGGGAAAATGCGGAAGTGGTGGCGTGTGGTTTAGGGAATTTCGTGTAGACTACGGCGGTGCTGTTTCTGTTTTTCTGCGAAAACAAAAGAAAGAAAGGTTAGTACCCCGCCTTCGTCCCCTGGCATGATATGTTACGCTGCTTATTAAGTCTTTACATGGCTCCCTATGCGCACGTGTGTGACATGAAGCCCAGACCCATCGGGTCAGGGGGCCCGAACCGAGAGGTCGTGAACTGTGGAGAGAGCATCAGCGTTGGCTTGTAGGTTACCCTGGCGATAAGTGACGGTAAACTTGTAAGGCTGAAGATCCAAGAACCACCTGTTAACCCGGGGTTTTGACTCCTTGCCCATCCACTGGAGGGCGGCATGATCTGTCACTGGAGTAAACACGCAACCCAACAGGTAATACCTCAGATGTGTTACCGCCCACTTGATTGCCAAAGCTTCCCACTCCACCGCTGCATACCTTGTTTCCTGATCCAACAGTTTCCAGCTCAGGTAACTTACTGGGTGTTTGACACCGTCGATGTTTTGGCTTAGCATGGCACCTAGACCTTTGTCCGAAGCATCAGTCTGGAGGATAAAAGGGAGAGAAAAGTCAGGGGTTCTCAATATTCGTGCCGTTGTCAGGGCCATCTTCAGGTCACTGAATGCTTGTTCTGCCGATACATCCCA
The DNA here is from genome assembly GCF_016835505.1 of Polypterus senegalus. NCBI lineage: Eukaryota > Metazoa > Chordata > Cladistia > Polypteriformes > Polypteridae > Polypterus > Polypterus senegalus. The sequence continues at coordinate 278,048,063 of NC_053155.1, forward strand.
TACCACGTCTAATGGATCCTTCTTCTTTGTTAAATTTCGTCAAGGGTGCAGCCCTCACGGAGAAACGAGGCACAAACCGGCGGTAGTAACTCGCTAACCCCAGGAAAGCTTGCACCTGTCTCTTGGTACTCAGATGGGGCCATTCAAGGATGTCTTTGATCTTTGAGCATTGTGGTTTCACCATTCCTCCCCCTACCAGATAGCCTAAATACTTGGCCTCGTTAAATCCAAAAAGACATTTTCGCGGATTGATGCGGAGGCTGGCCTTTACTAGCGTTAGGAGGATGGCATAAACCCACAATATATGATTCTCCCAGGTGCCGGAATAGATGACCACGTCATTCAGGTAGGCGGCGCAATAGGATTGGTGGGGCTTTAGCACTCTGTCTGCCAGACGCTGGAAGGTCGCTGGTGCTCCGTGCAGCCCAAATGGGAGGACCTTATATTGCCAATGCCTGCTAGGGGTGCTGAAGACTGTTTTTTCTTTGGCGGATGCTGTTAAGGGAATCTGCCAGTACCCTTTCGTCATGTCAAGGGTAGTCAGGTAACAAGCTGTACCCAAGTGCTTGATGAGCTCGTCCACCAAGGGCATAGGGTAGGCATCGAACTTGAAGACCTTATTAAGATGCCTAAAGTCATTACCTGCAGAGACACGTTAAGACGTTAAGTCATTCTCTTTCTCCTGGAGAGCTGAGAGTCACGTGTGCTTTGTGCTGACGTGTGCTTTGCAAACACTAGAGTCTGTTGAGAGTTGTTGGTTTGTTCTGTGGTGTGAGATTTAAATAAAAAAAATACATTTTGCTCTTAAAACTTGGGTTTTGGTTGCCTCTAAGGAACCGTGTGGGAATTTTAAAGCTTTTTCCCTTTAGAAGGGTTTTTGCTTTTTTCGCCGCACAAGAGCAAAAGTAGCTGGGTGTTTGGAAGTGCGCTTGGAAAAGTTATTTGTACTTGTACTTGTTCTTTTTCTTGTTATCTGTATTTGAATTAGCATCGAGGAGCAGGGTAGAAAGCAGCAGTAAATGATATCGGCATTTGTAAATAAATAACCGCTTCGTCGTAACAGCGATTCCTTAGTTTAAAGGAAAAGAAAAAAAGGCCGCGGCTGACTTCAAAGCAGTAAAAGGTGGAAACTCAGTAGTGCGCAGGTAAGCGGCCTGCGTTAAGACACCAATCAGGCACAAAGAGCAGTAGGAGCAAATAAGGTAGTAAAGTTTTATTTATTTGTTTATTTTAGATTAAACAGTCCTTAGCGGTCCAGAGGCAGAACAGTTAAGTGGGCGACAGCGTATTGGTTCATTAATACGGGGGAATACAAACAGTGCGAGTGAAGAGCTTATAAGTAAGAAGAGAGCAAAGTTAGAAGAGACAGAGAAAAGTAAAGTTAACCTCATAGAAAGGCAAATAGCAGGCAGCTGAGAGGGAGAACAGTACAGGAGCTTAAGGGGAAAAGGTGTAAAATATCTGTAGCAGATCTTAGTGTTACCATTTAAGTTAAGGAGCAGCTGAAAGAAGAAGAAATTTAATTTTAAGAAAAAAAAATATATAGTTAAGGCAGCTTAGTAATCCCAAATCAAATTTTAATAATGAGGCCAGTGCAATGCAAGTCCTGTTGGATGTTGGACTTTTAGATGATGGTTTGGAAGAGCCAGTTGTCTATGAGGGCTACATCTGCAAGAGATGCCAGCTGATCCAGCACCTCGAGCTCAGGGTCGCTGAACTGGAGGAGGAGTTGGCTGACCTGCGTTGTAATAGAGAATTGGCGGACTTGGCCCAGGTGTCCTTTAGAGATAGTGTGCACCCCTAAGGTGGCGGGAGGAGATTCCAGACCAGACAGGTAGGAATAGGTGGGTCACGGTCACAAGGCGTAAGGTAAAGGGTGCACACTGTCCGGGGGCATCAACCCCAGAATTAGAAGTGTCTAACCGTTATCATGTCCTGGCGGAGCTGGACGGTGACTCTGATAATTCTGAGGTGGTAGGCAGGGTTGAGGAGCCCCAACGGGCCACCTCAAAACCAGTTCCCAAAAGAGAGAGGTAGTGATAGTTGGGGACTCAATCATTAGGGGATTGAAGCGCAGGTGTGCTCCAGAGAGAGAGAGTCTCATGGTGTGTTGCCTTCCGGGAGCACAGGTGGGAGACCTCCTGGAAGGGTGGATAGGCTCTTGGCCAGAGCGGGTGGATCCAGTTGTCATTGTCCACGTTGGAACAAATGACATACATAAGGGTAGTCTGTCAGTTCTGCATTCCAAATTCAAAGAGTTAGGTACCAAGCTGAGGAGCAGAACTGACAAGGTAGTCTTCTCCGAAGTTCTGCCTGTGCCACGCGCCAGTCCAGGTAAGATTGAGGAGATTAGAAGGCTTAGCGTGGCTCAAATCTTGGTGCAGGGTAGAAGGGTATAGGTTTATGGGGCATTGGGACTCCTTTTGGAACAGATGGGACCTGTTCGCCTGACGGGTTACATCTGAACCGGAGGGGCACCAATGTATTGGGGAGGCGTATGTGTAGGCTAGTCGAGGATTGTTTAAACTAGGGAATGGGGGCAGGGAGTTTAGGACAGGCCAGATTTAGATCTATACATGGAAGAACAAACAATGGTGTAGAAATAAAAATGCATAGTAATGTAAATTTTAAGCAAACACGTAAAGATAGAAGGATTAACACATTAAAAATAGCTTGCCTTAATGCTAGAAGTATCAAAAATAAGGTAAGTGAGTTGGAGTTGTATGTAGCAGAGCATAATTATGATATTATAGCAATAACGGAAACCTGGCTAAATAACAAAGATGGGGATGAGTGTAACATAGAGGGATACACATTTTTAGGAAGGATAGACAGAACAGAAAAGGAGGTGGGGTTGCTGTTTATGCCAAACAGGAATTAAATGTAAGTCATCTTCAGTTGGATGATGAGCCCCATCTTAGTGAGGACATGTGGCTTCGCCTGGAAAATATTAGGGAAAAGGTCTCATTTTAGGAGTGTGTTATAGACCACCCAATTCAGACAGTAATTTCAACACACATCTTTTAGTAATATCAAAAGGCAAGTTTACAGGGGGATATTATAGTCATGGGGGACTTTAATTATCCAAATATTAACTGGGATAACCTTAGTTTTTAGAAGTAATCAGCGACTGTTTTTTAACACAGCATGTTAAAGCACCAACAAGGGGTGAAGCCTGTCTGGATTTAGTATTCTGTAATAATCAGGATAGAATTGAGGGTGTAGAGGTGATTGAACCACTAGGGTCAAGTGACCATAATGTAATACAATTCTCAGTATTTTGTAAGAGTACAGATGCAAAGACTAAAATTGTTAAGTTGAACTTTAGTAGGGCTAATTTTGAGCAGATGCACAAAGTCTAAGTAGGATAGACTGGGATAAGCTTTTAAATGTGGAGACAGTCGAGGAGCAGTGGAACAGGTTTAAAATGTTTTACATGTAATGCAGGACAGATACATACCTAAATTTGGAAGTAATAGGAAACTAAAAAATCTCCACGATGGATTAATAAAGATTTAAAAAGAAGTTGCAAAGGAAAAACTGCTGTATAAGGCATATAAGACTAATGACTGCAAAGAGAACCGTAGCGTATGAGAAAATGAGGGCAACCATTAAGAAGGATATCAGAGAGGCTAAAAGACAGTTGGAGAGGAATATAGCAGATAAGGCGAAAGAAGACCCCAAGAGATTCTTTCAGTATTTTAGTAGTAAAAGAACAGTTAAGGAGGAGGTCAAGTTCATCAGGAATAGTAAAGGGAATTAAAAGATACAGACAATGAAATAGCAGATGCCCTAAACTTACATTTTTCTGAGGTGTTTACAAGTGAGCAAGTGGATAACCTGCCAGAGGTAAACACAACTACTAAGGAGGTACTGAGGGATTTGGAAATTGTAGAGGGAGAAGTGCTGCTCAGATTAAATAAGATGAAATCAAACAAATCACCAGGCCCAGATAATATTTATCCTCGTGTTCTTAAGGAGGCTAGTGAGTACATATATAAACCCTTGACACATATTTTTAGGAAGTCACTGTGCACTGGAGAGATTCCAAAGGACTGGAAAATGGCAAATATCATCCCATTATATAAAAAGGGTGACAGGGCAGATCCAAGCAACTATAGGCCAGTAAGCTTAACAAGCATCACAGGAAAATTAATGGAAGGAATTATTAAGGATAAGATTGAGCAACACATGACAAGGACAGGAGTTATTCTGAACAGTCAGCATGGGTTCAGAAGGGGGAGGTCGTGTTTTACTAACATGTTGGAATTCTATGAGGAGGCAACAAAAGGATACGATCAAAGTGGAGCTTATGACATTATTTATTTGGACTTAGGAGTCATAGTGGACTCCAAGCTATCAACTTCCCAACAGTGTTCAGAAGCCATTAAGAAGGCTAACCGAATGTTAGGTTATATAGCACGATCTGTGGAGTACAAGTCCAAGGAGGTTATGCTCAACCTTTATAATGCACTGGTGAGGCCTCATCTTGAGTACTGTGTGCAGTTTTGGTCTCCAGGCTACAAAAGGACATAGCAGCACTAGAAAAGGTCCAGAGAAGAGCGACTAGGCTGATTCCAGGTCTACAGGGGTTGAATTATGAGGAAAGATTAAAAGAACTGAGCCTTTACAGTTTAAGCAAAAGAAGATTAAGAGGTGACATGATTGAAGTGTTTAAAATTATGAAGGGAATTAGTACAGTGGATCGAGACTGGTATTTTAAAATGAGCTCATCAAGAACACGGGGACACAGTTGGAAACTTGTTAAGGGTAAATTTCGCACAAACATTAGGAAGTGTTTCTTTACACAAAGAACGATAGACACTTGGAATAAGCTACCAAGTAGTGTGGTAGACAGTAAGACGTTAGGGACTTTCAAAACTCGACTTGATGTTTTCTTGGAGGAAACAAGTGGATAGGACTGGCAAGCTTTGTTGGGCTGAATGGCCTGTTCTCGTCTAGATTGTTCTAATGTTCTAATGTTGTAATTACAGAACCTCCAAGAGCCATCAGGCTTAGAAACAAGGATGACTGGACTGGACCAGTGGCTGTGGCTTTCCTCTATGATGTCCATATCCAGCATCCACTGAATTTCCAGCTCCACCTTGGTCCACTTTGCTTCCAGGAGGCAATAGGGCCGTTCCCGAACCACCACCCCTGGGTCTGTCACAATCTCGTGCTCAATCAGCAAGGTGCGACCTGGCATTTCGCTGGCTACTTCCGGGACAGACAGGATCGCATTTTCTAGCTCCCGTCTCTGGCGGGGGTTCAAATTGGTGCCGAGGTTAAGGACCGATTTTTCTGAGAAAAGGGCAAGGGTTGCTTCTGTGCTAGGGTGGTCTTCCCGATCCCTCCACGGCTTCAGCAAGTTCATGTGATACACCCTGTCGCTCAGGTCAGCGATTTGGCTGTTTCACCAAAAAGTCGACGAGCCCCTTCCTCTATTTAACCTCGTACGGGCCCAGCCAATGGGCCAACAATTTGAAATGGGAAGTAGGTACGAGCATCATCACACAGTCCCCGGGTGGAACTCCTGGAGGGAGGTATTTCGGTTGTAATTCCGCGCCTGCGCAGCTTAAGCATGGATCATGTGTTCTTTAAGAATGGGCCGTAGTTTCCCCAATCTCTCATGCAGTTGCGCGATGTACTCCAAAATATTGGTGAAGAGAAGAGCCTCCCCTTCCCATCCTTCTTTGAGTATGTCCAAAATTCCCCGGGGCTGATGTCCATATAGAAGTTCAATAGGGGAATAGCCCGTGGAAGCTTGTGGCACTTCCCGAAAAGCAAAGAGGACCAGGGGTAAAAGTTGGCCCCAGTTCCTCCTGTCCACGTCGACTACCTTGCGGAGCATCTGTTTAAGGGTCTGGTTAAATCATTCCACTAACCCATCCGTCTGAGGGTGATAAACAGACGTTTTTAGATGCTTAATACAGAGTAACATGGCAACCTCCCTGAATGTATCCAAAGTAAAGGGCATACCTTGGTCCGTAAGGACTTCCTTAGGTATTCCTACTCGTGAAAAAAGAGCTACCAGTTCCTATGCAATATTTTTTGTAGTAGCGGAGCGCAACAGGACCACCTCTGGGTTTCGAGTTGTGTAATCTACCATGACCAAAATTTATTTATGGTCATGAGTCAAAGGCTCCAGAGGTCCTACTAGATCGATTCCAATCCTTTTAAAGGGGACAACAATAAGGGGAATCGGAATGAGAGGAGCACAGTCCCTCCTAAGAATCTGACGTAACTGACAGTCCGGACAGGACTGCCAGAAACGACAGACCTCCTCATTAATTCCAAGCCAATAAAATCGGAGTCCGGACAGGACTGTGTGACAGATAGGGGGCGCTGTCGTCCCCTTGAACCCTCAGACTTGACGCCGTACACCAGGTAAAAGTCCAAATATAATTTTTATTTAGACTATACTATGCACAAAGCACTCTCCTCTCCACAATACTCATATAATAAACACAATACAATAACTAATCAATAAATCCTCCACTCCCAGATGTGTTGCCACCCTGCCACCCATCTCAGCTCACTCGTCTGGGATCTCCCAGAGTCCTTTATAGTCCGTGACCTGGAAGTGCTAAGAAGTCACATGGACAGGGGTTCAGAAGCACTTCCGGGTCAGATCAAAACTCCTCTTCTTCAACTCAGAAGCACGTCATTCCCTTTGTCCATGTGACTAAGATGCACTTCTGGGTTGTATGAAAAATAATCGTTGCTCCTCCCTGCAGCTCCATCTAGTGGCCCCTGTGGTATCCAGCAGGGCTGTGGATGAAAACTCCATTTTCCATAATTCCCTGCTGGTATTCAGGGCACCTCCATGCTGCAGGGCATTGGCTAGGATGACTGGCCAGCCATAGACCACAACTGACGAAACGATGGACCTCCTCGTTAATTCTCTCGAGTGTTTTCTCGGCCCCGAGATGGCCACCTAGGAGGTGGGTGTGAGCTAGTTGACAGACCTCCTGCCGGTAGGTCCGTAGCACTAACAGTTTCCATACCTCACCTTCGTGATCCGTGACTCGATACAACAGATCGTTTTCCAATACAAAGAAGGGGCCCGGTGGTATGTGAATGTTTGACTCATTTTCGTTAATAGAAACAATTGCATTCCTGGCAAACTCAGGGAGTCATCGTTCCACTTTTCTCTTTTAAATGAGGGCAGCGTAGACCTAAATTGACTGTCCAGGCCGCTGAAAGGGTCTTGCAGAACCTGGGATTTCTCGTCTGACTAACCCGGAGCCTCACTGGATTGAACTTCCGGGTCGAGGTCCGTCACCAGAAAGTCTTACCCCTGGATCTCTACGTCATCAATAGTCGCCGATCTGCACAGCATGGGAACCGCGGGGATGTTGCTTTGCCCGTCCATAATTAGACCCATTTTGGCGATAGGAGTGGTACTTTCTCTACCGCTTTTATTTTCAGACCAGTCTTGTCCTAAAATAACGGGATAGGGGGTGGTTTGGGTAACACCGCAACCAACAACCAACTCGGCTCACCCTTCCACGTTACATAACATTTAGCGGACCTGTATGATCCTGTCTCTCTGTGTACACAGGTTACGCTCACATGCGAGTTTACCCACTGTCGCAGTAGTACAAAACGGCGAGCAACAATGGTAATGTTACTCCTGAAGTGGAATAAAGACATAACCGAATGTCCATTAACCAAGACCACTCCCATATTTGGAACAGCCTGAGGGTTAGACAGAGCACATTACCTTTCTCCTTTAGCCCAGCTGCAGTCCATCATTTCGACATTCTGGGGACAGGCACTTAGAATGTATCCGAATTTGCCGCACTTGAAACACCGCGGCGGCGCCGGCCCTCTTTCTTTGGGTTTAACCGGAGCTTCCGCAGTGCAACGGGAAAGCTCAGGATTACCGACACGCCCCTGTCAGGCCCCGCAAGCGGACCTCTCCAACCCCCTGTCTCGGTTCACCGCCAGTTGGCGCTCTAAGAACTCTAGAATGCTTTTCATGTCATTAAAAGGATGTCGTCGAACCTGCTGGGGAGATACTCCAGCATTGCATTTACTGAGCCATCACAGGCCATCTGTTCCATGACCTGTCGAACCTGGTTCATTTCTGGCTTTAGCCAGTGAACCATCTTACTCCAAAACTCAAAGGCCTGGGCCCTAGGAAGAAGATCGGGGTCAAACCTCCACAGCCTCCACTCACTCGCCTGCTGTCCTGACGTGATGCCATAGTAGCTTAATATTTCTGCCCTCAAGAGGTCATAATCGGCGGCTTTCTCGACAGGGAGGTCATGATAAGCCCTCTGCGCAATACCGTTCAGGCACGGCACCAGTATGGAAACCCATTCCACCCGCGCCCACTGATTCTGGGTGGCAGTCAACTCTTGCTGTGTGGCTGCCTGCTCCTGCTGAAGCTCTTGGATTTGGTTCGCCATAGTCTGTAGAACAGTATTCAGGTCTTGTCCTTCTGTCATCTTTCCGGACATAGTATCCTGCCGGCTACACCACTGTAATAAACAGACAAAAGAACATAAAGGTTACGTACAGTTTTGTAATAATTCTTTCCAGGTCAGTGTTTTAAGCATCAAGCATACAACAGACAGTGTGCACATGAAGAGGGGGAAAATTTATGGAATAGGGCCAGAAATTGATGAATAGGATCCTGGGAAGGAACCGAGGTGCTGTATGGGAGCCATGACATCATCTAAGGTGGACCAGGGAAAATGCGGAAGTGGTGGCATGTGGTTTAGGGAATTCCGTGTAGACTACAGTGGTGCTGTTTCTGTTTTTCAGCGAAAACAAAAGAGAGGTTAGTAACACACCTTCGTCCCCTGGCGTGATATGTTATGCTGCTTATTTGTTCTTTATGCGGCTCCCTATGCGCACACGGCTCTCTATGCGCACGCAACAATATATACTAGCTGACGCCTGCCGTAACATATGATGGTGTAAAAATAGGAACAGAAAATGGTGAGAAAGGAATTCAGAAATCAAGAAGAAAGAAATACTTCCAGAAAGATGCAGTTGTGAATAGGTGTTTTGCTGGAGACGACAGATAATGAGTCGAAACCTCTAACCCTAGAAAAAGCTACGTACAACTGACCATGGCTGACGACTGGTTGTTGTAGATTAACGCAAATCTTTGCAAACATAATGCAAGGCATGATGTTGGGGTCGTATTTGAAGTAAATGACAGTGGTAGCTTGGAGAATCCTGGAAAGAGCTTCAATTTCAGCTTCACCACCATAAACTCCAGATGTTACCATGTATTGATAGTACTCATGACTTGTTGTGATAACTCGACTTGCGTTGGAAAGAACAGGAAGAATGTCTCCAAATCTATCCCAATGTGATGCAACAAAATCTAAAGCCCTATGTCGTAGTGAGAGTGCATTGCCTTCGTCAACCATTTGTGTAAAGAAATAACCCACTGATAGGAACAGACAGTTGCCGGATCCCAGAATAGAGATGACGTTGTACAAAAACCCATTGACAGAGAAGATACTGTTGTTCATTTCATAACAAAGGCTTAGGAAACAAACGTCGCAGCATAATGAAAATAGCAATGTGCGAAACCGATGACAAGGAGTGAAACCAATGCCAGTGGTCGAGAGAGTACCTTCCTGTAGCAGGCTACAGAAAAGACTCCCAGGCACACACATGGCCAAAGTGAAAGGTCATGTGGTCAGGCCTGGTATAGGGCGGTGACGTGACACCAATGGGGTCATGAGAGAGGAGCGGGGAATGCGGTAGTCCAAAAGAGGAATAGTAATCGAGAAAAGTGGTGTGGGGGTGTATGGGAAGCCGCAGGCAGCGTGGGGTAAGATTTGGAAGGAATAGGAAACGAGAAATGCCATGTGGGCTGCGTGTTGGGGGGACCAGATTTGAAGAGGAAGCAGGACGAACCAATAAGAATTGAGAAATGCCATGTGGGCTGCGTGTTGGGGGGACCGGTTTTGAAGAGGAAGCAGGACGACCCAGAATAGAAATATATATGAGATATATATATATATGTAGCTAGTAATCCACAAAGAGAAAAAATGAATCACATCTTTGCCTTAAATGCTGATTTCCAAGGTTCAATCCACACAAGGGGAAGCAAAGGTGATGAACCCCACTTAGGGCGAAACAAGTGTTGTTTACTCTTTGTATTATTTGGCAGATACTATATAACATATGTATATATATATATGTAATATATATATATATATATATACACTAGCAAAATACCAGCCGCAGCAGCGGAAAAGTAGTGTGTTAAAGAAGGAAAGAAAAAGAAAAGGAAACATTTTGAAAATACGTAACATGATTGTCAATGTAATTGTTTTGTCACTGTTATGAGTGTTGCTGTCATATATACAGTATATATATATTTATATATATATAGATATATATATATATATATAATATACCACGCTTCTGAGAAGTCGTATGTTAAAGAAGTTATGAAAAAGAAAAGGAAACATTTTAAAAATAACGTGATTGTCAAAGTAATTGTTTTGTGCATTTGGCTGCAGCTTCATGAAGTTGTTTTCGTCTAGCTGCATCAGAAAATGTACCACGATGTCTGACACGCCTTTTTTTTTACTGTTTTCTCACAGCTTGGATTGCTGCTGTCATAATCGGTTTGAGTCTACATATACATATATATTTATATATATATACAATTACATATATATATACACATACATATCTTCATATCTATATACATATCTACATATATATATATATACATACCTATGTACATCATATATACACACACATACATACATACATACATACACACACACAAATTATATATATGTGTGTGTGTGTATGTATGTATGTGTGTGTGTGTTTGTATATATATATATACACATACATACAAACATACACACAGGTATATATATGTGTATATATATGTATGTGTCTATATAGCTTTGGTCACTGAGTGCAAGGGAAAAATAATAAAATGTAGTCTATAAGTTATTAAACAGTAAAACATTAACGTTTTAAGAAGTAAAGCTACATTGAGCACTACTGGAGTGGTTTCGGGTAAATTACATTTTAAAGACGGTGTAACACAACAGGTAAGTAGTACTAACAGCAGCTAAAATGTATATGGATCATCTGTCGGTAGTAGATCCCTTTTGAAAGGTGCTACACGACGGCTGTGGTATAGAATTTACATTTTCTATGTGAACGTCCAAATTCTGCCTCTGGTAATGTGCCTTACGGCATTACCAGCAATTAAAGAAAATTAGTTTTGTGTCCTCTGCAGTGTTAAGAGAGAAAGGCTTTGGTTTGGGATAAAAGGAAAAAAGGTGTAAAGAAAGGAAAGTTGCCTTTTTCTTTTATATAGTGTAATGAGATGTGTTTGCTGACGATATGAGCGCCGTTTGGGGACAGTCGCAGTGGGTCTTGTGTAGACTGGTAAGACGTCCCAGCCATTAATCGGCTGTGATGGCACTGTAGGTCCTCCACTCCTGTGCTTGTGTTCATAATCCGAGCTGACGACTTCATAATCGTATACGTGCAAAAGCGCCTTAATATTAGTTTGCCGTGGTGTAGAAAATGGATCCCATGTTTGCACTTGTCTGGGCTATAGCTCAGGGGGAGGATGAAAAAAATTAAAAGTGCTCACTTTGACTTAAGGCAGAAGCGCAGTCAGCGTCTCTAAGGCCGGCACAGCTTTGCGCGCGCGCCAGCTGCTCGACTTTTGCAGGGCAGGAGGCGCCACTTTTGCAGACACGTTCGTGATCAAAAGTCTCAGCTCTTTGGAGGTCATTCATATATATATATATATATATACTGTATATAGCAAAATACCCGCGCTTCGCAGCGGAGAAGTAGTATGTTAAAGAAGTAATGAAAAGAAAAGGGAACATTTTAATAACGTAACATGATTGACATTGTCATTGTCATGAGTGTTGCTGTCATATATATATATATATATATATATATATATATATATATATATATATACATATATATGTACACACACATAAACATATATATACATATACACACATATATACAGTATATATACATACTAGCAAAATACCCGCGCTTCGCAGCGGAGAAGTAGTGTGTTAAAGAAGCAATGAAAAGAAAAGGAAACATTTTGAAAATAACGTAACCTGATTGTCAATGTAATTGTTTTGTCACTGTTGTGAGTGATGAGTGTTGTTGTCATATATATATATATATATATATTTACACACACACACATAAACACATATATATATATACATATCTATACATATACACATATATACATACATATATATCTACATATATACACACACATATACATACATACACACACATATATACACACAAATACATATATATATATACATACATACACACACACATATATAAACATATATATACATATACATACGTATCTACATATATACACACACAGCTATTTCGTATCAGTGCAATACGCTGTTTGTTAAAACGGTTGACTCCCGCTCTTACGTGCAATAACAAATCAAATCATTCAGTTGTCTTTGCTCATATGTCATTTTAGAGCTGGACGCCTGGCATCTTTTTTTGGCCACAAGTTCGTTTCTGTTTGCTGTGAGGTTCTGTGTTGTGGAGATTCTCAGGATAGATTGCAGGTGCTCATCAGTGAGGCGACTCCTCTGTGCTGTTTTGTTAGTCTTTATCACTGAGAAGGGCTACTCACACAGATATGTGCTACCAAACATGCACAAGGTTCGAGCCGCATGTAGACGGACTTTTTTTGTTCTTCAAAGTCACCAAAGCGCCGTGCAAACTCAGTGCGCTCAGTTTATCAGCAAAGTGCGTATTTGGGAACACCGTAGTGACGACTTGGTTTAACATTACTTGGCAACAGGGAAAGAGGGGAAAGTTGCACTCTCATAAAAGCAGCTTCACTTGAAATCACTTTGTGATTGTGCACGGGTAAAAACGTCCGCTGAAGTGTCAGATTCTTATTTAATTCTTCTGCTTTCTGTATCTTCTGCATTGCATTCAGGTTACCCTGATGTTTTGTCTCATAGTGCCGTCTTAGATTAAATTCTGTAATTACAGCCACATTAGCTCCACAAATGAGACACACGGGTTCAGTAAACATATACTCAGCCTCCCATCGCTTTTTAAAGGCTCTATTTTCAGAATGAACTTTTCTCTCCAGCATCACGTGAGCTAGCTTCGCAATAAGTGTTCGGCAAGGCAGCTGAAGCGCTGCATTATGGGATCTGTAGTTTATTGTGTTACCAGCGCTTCATATACCTGGGCCATTAATAACAATAATACAGTATATAAAATGATCTCGGGCGGATATAATTACACGCCGTGCCGGATGTGGCCCGTGGCCCTTGAGTTTGACAAATATGAACTAAATAGAACTTGAAAAGATATATTTTTTGAAATGTGATCGCAATTCAGATAGAGTTGGCGCACTACAGCCTGCATCCTCCCTCGCTCTTACTTTTTACCGTTCATCTAATGAATACACTGAGTATGGCTTTACCAAAACAATCATTGATGGCGAATAAAGTATCCATTATTCGAGTATGTAGATCGGAATATATATATATACCCGCGTATCGCAGCGGAGAAGTAGTGTGTTAAAAAAGCTAGAAAAAGAAAAGGGAACATTTTAAAAATAACGTAACATGACTGTCAATATACAGTATTTGTTTTGTGAGTGTTACTGAGTGTTGCGGTCATCAAGGATTTGATTAGCATTATCTCTTTCAATCAGGCTCGTATTTGTAGGATGTGTTGTGTTCAAGTTACATTCCGTGTTTGTCAATCGTTGTAAAGATGACAGGTTTCTTTCATCGATTCGTTTCTTACTGCATCAATAAACAGCTCGTCTTCTTCTTTATCTGAGACCTGACACACTGCATGCACGTTTTTTTTTTTTTACACTGTCTTCCTTTAGCGGGACATTGACTTTTTCCACCGTGTGCTTTGTTTCCGCAGTAGCTGGATTTAATATGCTTATCAGGCGCTTCATATTTTTGCTGCCTTTTCAATTGTATAATTCGGTTTTGTTCAGCTCTTTGGAACTGTTGCCTTTTATCTCTGCACTGCGTCAGTTCACGTGAGCGCTCGGTGTACATGCACGAAGGTTCCCAGCTGTGCTGGTGCCATCTCGTGCTATGTCCGTGGCTGTTTTTAATGTTACCTTAGTCCTGGCACTTAAAACTTTCTCTCGCAGTTTCGCTGAGTTTGTGTCAAACACCACCCTGACCATCTCATCTTCCTCTCCATAAACACAGTCCTTCACCCGTGAATATTTAGTGGGAGTTTGCTATTGGATTGCCGCTGACGGACGGCCTTATATGGCAGGCACTAAATTACAAACGCCAGCGGCAGCCTGTCTATGAACTTAATTTAAAGTGTAGGTTTACATCGTGCTTTGTTTCCGAGTAGCAGAACTCATCAATATGGTTGTATATTTCACTCGCTCGCTTCTTATTGTTTCGCTGCCTTCTCAATTATATAATGCATGTTTTCTTCAGCGCTTTTTTTAGGTCTTCCTGGTTTTCTATGTACTGCGTGATTACGTGGGAGGCGTGATGATGTCACACGAAACTCCGCCCCCACGGCGTTCAAGCTCATCTCCATTACAGTAAATGGAGAAAAACAGGTTCCAGTTATGACTATTACGCGTAGAATTTCGATATAAAACCTGCCCAACTTTTGTAAGGAAGCTGTAAGGAATGAACCTGCCAAATTTCAGCCTTCCACCCACACGGGAAGTTGGAGAATTAGTGATGAGTCAGTGAGTGAGTGAGTCAGTGAGTGAGGGCTTTGCCTTTTATTAGTATAGATATATCCACATATATATACATATATATATGTGCACAAAACCACGCTTTTATCAAGGCTTCCGTCGGGTAGTCTTTTCAAATGAAATTTTCCTCCAATCAGTCGTAGCAACGCGCTTTCTTCCGACTGTTACATTTTTGTAGCTCTGATGTGTACATCAATGTAATCGGTGTACCAGGAAATCATGCATTGTCAGAAATTCCCCTTTGCTTGGAATGCAAAGTGTGATTAAATGCATTATTTTTAACGCGTTATGGAGTACATGTATCAAAGCTTCTCAGCTGTGCTTGTGCTAAGAAAAGGAAACATTTTAAAAATAACGTAACACGATTGTCAATCTAACCTTTTGTAAGTAGTGCCTGGAGGATTCAGAGTGTGGAGAAACTGTAGAGACAGCGTGTGTATTAACTTGTGGATTTTTCTGTGAGTATTTGGTGGCAGCATCACAAAGTTGGTTCCTCAAGACTGCGTTAGCTGCGTAGCTCAGCTCACAGCGAAATGAGGTGAATGGAAGGGGAGATGATGACGTGACTCTCCCACCCTCCTTAACTGTCAATTCCCGCACAAAGACAATCTCTCGGAATTTGCATAAGCACAGCCCTTCACTAGTAATTTTAACTTAGTTACAAAGTGATCAAAACTCTTGTAAGTAAGCTATAAAAAATGAGCCTGCCAAATTTCAGCCTTCTACCTACACGGGAACTTGGAGAATTAGTGATGAGTCAGTGAGTGAGTGAGTGAGTCAGTCAGTCAGTGAGGGCTTTGCCTTTTATTAGTATAGATATATATATACATACTGTCACACACGTGCACTTAGGAGACAGTCAACAAGCCCTTAGGTTATTGAAGTATCATCGGACGTGGGGTTGTTTTGTGGTAATAATGCCTCTCTCTCTGATCTTGTAGAACAAAAGAAGATAAATAAACCATTATCATCATCAACAAACCACGTCCTGGAAAACAACATCACTACAAATAACTCTTCCGGTCTTCCAATGATGACGTCACTTCCGTCTGAACCAAATGACATCACTTCTGGTCTCACAATGACAACGTCACTTCCATCCAATATGAATGACATCACTTCTGGTCCTACAACAATGACATCACTTCCTGCCACATCACCTCGGGAGGCCATTTTGCATACTGTATAAAAACCCATACTGTACCTGTCTGTCAAATGTTTTGATCTTTTTTTTTTAACTAAACTTGGACCAACAAATCACTGTTCAACAATATAAGGGGCTAATCCCCAAATCTTTATGACTGTTTGTGAGTTAATTCATCAAAATACATACATACATATATCAAGCCACAAATAAATATAGCTGTGTAAACTTTTATTGATTACCTCTTCCCTGAACATTATACATCTTTTAATCTAATTTGTAATATTTTTACTTTTTCTATAAAACCTAAATAATATCAAATTACACAGTCAAATTGAGCTACTCAGCACAATAATCCCAGTTACATTTTTGTGCTCATTGCAACATGGCTCCTGCCACTGCACCAACTGTTTAACGATACTGGACAAATGTGACATCTTGTTTGTGTCTTGCTGAATTTCTTTTCTTATCTCTTAACTCTCTAAACTCTTAAATACTTAGATAAACAAAAAGATAAGAATGCAGCTGTAATGAACATATACAAAGACAAAATCTTCGCAAACACAGCACTTTAAAATGCATGCATAAAAATATTATTTACTACAGTTATAGCAACCCTATATGTTTTAAACAAACATGTTTTTTTTTAACAATTTAAGCATATTTTTAGAAGTAAATTGTTGCAAATGAAATGAATGAGGCATACCTGAGGAACTGTTTACACAATAAACAGCTGTAAATATGATGGTATGGTTTGCTTGCAACCCTGTGCATGTTTACAAAGGTTTATCGCTGTTTTAGAAAATGCCAAACATTAATGCTGGATACATAAATGTAGACATGCTGTCTATTTTAGTCAAAATGTATGACTAAAAATGGAGCTGTGTCTTTATGACCAAGAATGTAAACATGACTTGCATTTATTCCACTTGCAATAGATATTGAGATTTACTTATATACTGTTATCTTTTGTTATATGAACACCCACGTATTTAACTACGTTTGTCTAGGATATTATTAGTTGTTACTTTAGATGGCAATCGTTAATTGGTAACAACTGACATTTTTCCATGTTTTTATTAATATGTTTTAGAAGAAAAATCAATTATTTTAACATTCTTGGGGATTTGCTTAATATTATTCATAAAAATTATAGCATCATCAGCAATTTGGCTAATGGCCAGATGGTCACCTAAACTGACAGTTTCTCAAAATCAGAATTTTTTATGGCAACTCAAAGCAATAAAAAGTAAGAGAGAAACTAATCCACACTGTTTGATACCTTTAATGTTAAATCCTGGAGAGATACCATGTGGTAAAGTAAACTATTTGTATCCTTATAAGACAATTTTAACTATTGTACATTTGCAAATATTTCCCACAGTCTGTGAAAGGAGTGCAGGTTTTCAGCCCACGTGTAGCGAGAGGGTTACTTAGGTCCTTCTTCGGAGCAGTTTTCATGTATGATGCTAGATACCAGTCAGCACGACCCACCTTTGTAGAAGGTACCATAGTGCTATAGGAATGAAAGAACTCCAGAGCTTATAGAATTTTAATCAATACATGATATTATTTTACAATTTAATACAGTTAAGTACTTATATGAAGTTATAACAATGAATTATTAAACATAAGGATAAAAGCTGAATGTAACTAAAGGGTTAACAAAATGTTGTTTTAAGCCTAGCCATGTGAGGCTTTTGCCTCATCTTAGAGGAGCTGCCAAGATAGTTGTTAAGGTTAAAAGTAGATGAGTAACAAACACTCCTCTATTTACAAGGCAATATTCAGATTAATGGGAGAGTCCAAAGGACTACCCGAGTCTGTTGGCATGGCCCGAATTTAAACAGAGCTTTTGGAGTAGGGCACTTTTAAATGCACATAGATGAAGAGGTGATAAGCGTTTTGACTGAAGGACTGCGTGAAGGGTGCCGAGGCAAGACAAAACTGCTATGCCTCTTGGAGGATAACATATTGCAGTGGGTGGATATGGAGGTGGTGCCTGTGAGTGCTGGAATGAAGACACATGGATGGGTGGAACTTGTTAAAGACTGGCATATTTGATGGAACTGGGAATTGGAAAGCATGCTACACCTGTTTTGCATGATTGCGAGGGCAAATGGCTGGAGCTTGGAGGAGCAAGCTGTACAGCTGGCTGAGGCAATGGATGGTAATGCATTAGTGGCACTGATGGATATGCCAGATGATGAGCTGTTAAATGCCCACGCACTGGAAACAACATTGGAGTGGTGTTTTGGCCATGCAGAAGCTGTCACTGCAATAAGGCAACAGTTAGAGCAAAGAGTTCACAGGACAACTGAGGCCATGGGGGTATTTGCCGCAGATGTTTAGTCTTTAGTGCAAAGGAGTTATCCCCATTTTGACAGATCAGTGTCAGGGGCAGAGTTAGCTGAGGAGGCATTTCTGTAGGGTTTCCATATATTTTTGAGCAGCACTATAATGTAATGTAGTGTCATGCAAGCTTAATTAATCTCCCATTTAAAATGTAAAACAGCTAAATAAAATACTTCAAGAGTGGAATGCCTCATACATGGTGCCTGAAACGTGGTTTACTTTACACAATAAAAGTACAAAAGGATTAGAAGCCATAAATATTGTAGACTACAATGTCTAAGACCTTCAGTTTTTGCAGTACACTTTGGTTAAAGTTTTACATCGATTACAATAAAATCAAATTTAAAAAAAGTTATATATTGACTAGTGTATGGCTGTACATTTTCACTCTGAGATTAGGAGATAACCCAGACTGACAGGACCTTTTGCAAGATGGACTAATACCTTATACATTAGGGATAACTGCTTCTCTCAGGAGGGTCATGAAGTGTTTAAAAACAGTCATTTATATGTGGTTCAAAAAGCAGTTTCAAGCAAAAATATTAACATACCCACAATAAAGCATTCTTACAATTTATTAAATATACATATAATGATCGCTGTTTCTCTCAATATTTCTTTGTTTTCTGTATTAATAATGAGACTTTTTCATTTTTGTTGTAATATGCCTTTCTAACATATATAAATATTAAGTCATCTTTGAGTCTCATTTACTAAATATATAAATGTAGAATATTTTAATTAACAATTGCATTTGATTTACACGGTGGAAGTGAAAAATTATTTACACTATATTATCCCATAAACATTAATAACTTCACACATATCTTTATTTTTATTGATACATTTCAACCACAATTGCACCTGGTATTTCTTCAAAACTCACCATATTAAATATATTTGTATGTCAGCCACATCTGGCATTGCTAGTTACATACTGTAAATCCATTTACCTTCTTTTAAGTCCAAAAGATAAAAAAAAAATATTTGTAATATATTTTGTCATATATCACTAACAGACAAGCTGTGTATGACACACTATAAATTTTGTACAGTCTTTTAAATTACTGAAGCTGTTTAATGCATAATTTACAATTAGTTATTTTTGTGATACTGTTATTTAATTCTATTCCTTTCTTAATTATAAAAAGAAAGCATTGTGTCTTCAAGGAAAACAATGATACACACTTGCCATACTTTAAAATAGAAACATAAATACAACTCCCTTTCCAAATACTTTGTTTGGGATCTCTGAAGTTATTTTATATAGGGTTACACTTAATGCCTGAATGTACAAAAAACACAGGTACAAAATTGTGTACTGGTGTAGCTTCTAATAATGTCTATTTTGAATACAGAATAAACAATTCATTATTTATCATTTTATTTTAGAGCAGAAACTTAGTTTATTGGCCCTGTAGTGTTTGTTTTTTGCCTGAAAAAATGTAAGTGACTCTTCTGCGTATTTCAGGTAAAATCATTCCATATATCAAAGGGTTTAAAAGAGGGGGAATTATGACAAACTCTAAAGAAGCAATGGTATTGACCAAGTCTGATGTTCTTTTTAAACGCATTCGGCTCTCTGTTGATTCAAATACTGTACAACATAAAAAGAAGGTGAATGTAACTAAATGTGGAAGGCACGTTTGGAAAGCTTTAGATTTGTAAGATCGGGACCTATTCCAGCACAAAACAAGGATTTTTATATATGAATAAAGAATGAAGAGAATAGGCAATAAAAAAATACCGAAACCCACAGATCCATAAATATTATTAGCACTAGTGTCTGTACAAGATAACTTTACAATTTCCCAATTATTACAGCACACTGTGTTAATTGTATTTCCACATAATTGGAGACTACTAGAAAGGGACACCAAAATACTTATACCAGTAATTGGATATATCCAAGCAAGAAACATTAACATTGCCACTTTTGTATTTGAAATGATAGTACTGTATAATAGTGGAGCATTTATTGCTATGAACCTATCATATGCCATGACAGTTAAAATCGTAATTTCAACAGCGAAATAAACATAAAGAAAAAAAATCTGAGTAAAACAAACTGAACGAGAAACTACTGGAACATCTGTTTGGAGGTCAACCAATAATTTTGTATAAAAAGTTGTGGAGCCAATGAGAGCACTGATCAATAAATTACACAGAAAAATGTACATGGGCTCATGAAGGCTTTTTTCCAAAACTATCAGCAGAATTAAAGAGAGATTAAAAGATAACATTAAAAGATATGCAATTAGTGCAGCCACAAAATATACATGTTTAGCGTTCCCCATGTCTTTAAAGGGAACAAGTATAAAAGTTGTAACATATGTTAAATTTTCCATCATTCTCAAGGGTCCGTAGATTAAGAGGAAGAGTGTAAAATCTGACCCTTTTTGACTTCTGAGATGTTAATAAAAAGCCCAGTTTTTAGACATTGGTTAAGACAAGAGCTCACTGAAGCATGTCATCCATCGCAGGTCAGTATTCTTACTACTGATTAAAAAGAAAAAGGTTAATTTTAAATTCACAGTTTTTCTTTTTTGTAATCTTTTCAAAATAAACAATTAAAAATTTGTCTCAGTTTAGTGCTTTGTATTTTAATAAGTACTGTATTTGATTGATTACATTGACTAAAATTGGCTTAGGTTACATCACTGTAGAGAAAACCACTACTTACTGGTAAAAATTACACCATGCACTACTTGTAAACTGCAATTCAGCACTCTTTGTAAAGGTTTCATAAATTATCATAAATTAGTTTCAGTTCAAGAAAAAAGTATACCAAATAAAAGAAAACAGTATTTTTGACTTACAAAGCAGAGAAAATAAAACATGAATTCTACAAGATTGAATGCTCTGCTGTTTCCCTTTATTTGCTTGTCTTCATTTAGCATTACATCAAGAGTGCCCTCCGTTTAATGTAAAACTGCTAGAAAATGCTTGTCATCTGTTGTTACCTTTTTCTGAGATCTCTTAAATGATTCATCATATGACATTCCTTGTGGTAGGTGATGTTAAATATAAAAGGTTTTAGCTTTATATATAGAATTTTTTCTCATGTTTTTCTATATAATTGCCTAACAGTGTCTCAGGAGTCTTTTTTTGTTTTCCTTATGAAGTGTGTTACTAATAAAAGTCTCAGGAATTGTGTAGCACAACTAATTGACTCAAGATGTCATGAATGCCTTTCCCTTCTGATTATCTTAATTATCACACTGCCTAATGTTCTAAACACATACCTGAATTCGGGGGGTCTTCTGAGTTTCAAGCACTGCACCAATATTTGGGTATACATAAAAACATAGGTGGCATGGTGGAGCAGTGGGTAGCGCTGCTGCCTCGCAGTTGGGAGACCTGGGTTCACTTCCCAGGTGATCCCTGCATAGGTTTCCTCTGGAATTTCCTCCCACAGTCCAAACACATTCAGATTAGGTGCATTGGTGATTCTACATTATGCTTGGTGTGTGTCTGTGCCCTGCCTGGGGTTTGTTTACTGCCTTGTGCCCTGTGTTGGCTGGGAATGGCTCCAGCATAACCCCGTGACCATGTAGTTAGGATACAGCAGGTTGGATAATGGATGGATAAAAACTTATTTTAATATCCTATTTGTTTAATGGACCCCAATGAAAAATTCTGAATACACATAAACTGAGGGCCAGTTTTTCAAAAGACTTTCAGCAGTGAGAAGAGTGTACAGGACTCTCACTGGTTTTCTTGAAATGAATGACAGATATAATAATCATGCATGATCAGTGTATCTTCTCACCACAATTTGAGCTGGTGTGAAGTTTTCAAACATTTGAATCTACACAGATCTCCTCATTTTGGCAGATGAAAATTTCCATTTTACTAGAGGTTGTGTTCTTAAGACACTGGAATATTATTCAAAGGAGACAAGGACACACCATAGAAAAGAATGAAAGACAACAAAGTACAGTTAATATATTGACAGAGTAAGTAAGGAGATAGTAGTAAAAAATGTTGTTTTTAAAAAAACAGGGCATTTACACTTCAATCTTCCATTAAAAGACAAACAAATTGACACTGCACCGTGATCCCCATTTTTTTCAATATTATGGGAACTGCACTGGGATTGAGTACTTCCTCAGTAATCTGCCCAATTACCAGTTTGTACAGTGACACAGTCATTGATATCAAAGTGGAGAATTATTTTTTTTAAATAATCTGTTAATTTAAATAATTTATTCGGTTATTACAAATGTGCAAGATTAACACTTTAATGCTCTTTATAACCTGGTTTAATGCTGCATTACATTTGTCTTAACAGTCTGTTTAATTTGCCTTAACCTGCATCAAACAAATCCTGCTTTTTAAACAGTAAACTGTACTTAACATGGTCCACAAACTGTCAGAGAAGTTTATGCAATTTGTTGGATTCCAGATAGAGTATGATTATTTCTATTTACTCTTTACTGTTCTTTACTGAGAGAAAAGCCAAGCAAAATGACACCTTTTACTGGCTAACTAAAAAGATTACAATATGCAAGCTTTCGAGGCAACTCAGGCCCCTTCTTCAGGCAAGATGTAATCTTTACTGAGAAACCGGCCTCAGATTTGGAGTTGAATTCTTTCTGTGAAAGATGGGGAATTGTTATAAAATCTAGTTGTCCTCATCTTGTAAACTAAAAACAAAAGATTTATTTCTTAATGAAGAAAAGTTTAACTGCAACATAATAATGTTTATTTTTAGTGATAATTTTGGTTCACTGTTCTAGTAATGTTATAGAGTTATGGGAATGGCAAATGAAGAAGGAAAGGTAAATGTGTGACGTATCATAGTGCTATTCTACTATGGATTGTATTAAGTTATTCTCCTGTTTTGCCTAAACAACAAGAAACTATAGTATGCTTTTATTTCTCTTCGGAGGATTCAGCTTTTTAAGGGATTTATTATTTTTTACTTTAAATATATATAATCTGAAATATTTTTGTGGTATATTAGAAAAAAAATTAAATCCTTTACTACTGATATTGCTCTTTTAATAACTAAAGTTCATACAATTACAGCAAATAAAAATCACACTAATTTTTATCATTTCTATAAATCACCATGTCATTGTATTCATAATCTCTATTTTGTGAAAATACCATGTAAAACATCTAGTTTCTTTCAAGCTAATAATGTTAATGTAATCGCATTGTTGGACATTTTATATTTTTATTGTATTTGGTTTCTAGCAAGTTGTGTTTATGAATAACAGAGGATATGAAATTGCAGGCCAAGCTAGTTTAGATTAGGACAAATAAGTTTGTCCTGGGAGCTTAACATTAATTTCAGGACAATCTAGCTTAGACTAGGCCAAACCTTTTCATCCTGTTGGGCTTCAGACAAACTGGTTTGGCCTAGTCTAAACTAGTTTGCTCTTAAAATCAGGTTTGATTACATTTACAAACTATACATGTATGTTTATTTAATGATTTTCTTCCTAATGCAATTTACCAATTAAAGATTTGTTTTTGCATATGAATATTGCTGTATTTGCATAATGTTAACATTTTGTATTTTTAGATATATTTTTTATTAAAAAAACATTCAAATGGCATAATTCTTTTTTTCTTTTGGAATATAAAATAGCAATAAGCAAAAACATAAAATACTGTTGCAAAACAAAATTTCCACTTAGCATATGTTACTTAGTAAAATACTAGATTTCTCCAAAGGGCTGTTTATGGTTAAATAAAAACATTTTCAAATTAGAACGTAGAGAAACGAGGGATAAATACACACACATACACACACAACACTGTTTGGTGCCATTTTATAACTTTAACACGCCACTTCCATGGTACATTAATTTAACATTTCCGGCGCCGCATCCGAGTGGCAGCCTTTCCAGCAGCTCCGTATATGACTTTATTTATTTATTTTTATCTCTATTTTTCTCTATTTCACTGATCATGTGAATTTCACCTTGGGCTTAATAAAGTATCTATCTATCTATCTATCTATCTATCTATCTATCTATCTATCTATCTATCTATCTAATTGCAACACTGGAATATGACACAGTTATCACAAGTAGTAACAACAAATGTTTAAGAAAGAGAACAGTTTCTGTTAAATTATCAAATAAACTGGTAGTATTGCACTGAGAGAACAAAAGTGAATAATAAAACAAAACGCTAACTTTTATAAGTAACCATAAATTTACACTGGCTGCTACAGTCTCAAATAAATCAAATGTATGTTTTTATTCTATAATAATAATAGCCAGTCACTATTCAAAACAGTTAATGCATGAAGGTCCCAAGATTCAACCTGCAATCTCTGCACCAACCAAGCAGACATATGTGTGTGTGTGTGTGTGTGTGTGTGTGTGTGTGTGTCTGTGTGGTACCCTATCCCAATTTCTTTTACTTTGGTTAAATTCTAGAAAAAAGCTATCTTGTTTAGTTATATCTGTGTCTTTTGTGAAAGTGTTTATTTGATACAGTTTTCACACATTATACACTTCACATCAGCGTTTTGCCAATTGTTAATAGAACATGAAAAAAGTTTCTGTTCTAGTTATGTCTTCAACATTACTTGCCTCACATTTCCTGTCATTCTACATTTACACAGATCATTGTAGACACAGAACACACATGAAATGTATGTTTTCCAAATAATGATATATTATTTACCATATACAAGTCAAGGCACCTCACACCCAGATAAACAGACTTGAGCTGAGAGACCTTTGTGTACGACTAAAGCTGCGTCGGTGCAGGATGGGATAGCAGGCTGCCTGCTGCTCGTGATGACTGACACATTTGCAAAACAAAAGACGCTGATAAGGAGGTGCAAGGGAATTTAGGGTGGCCCGGGATTACAAGTCTTTTTGTAGGCTTCAGGGATTCTAGTGTTAAAGGTAATAATGGTCTTGCTGTAATAACTGAAACTGTGGAGGCATTTAATTTGTTACATGGGTGATATTGGTATTGGATAACTTTTTGTCCTTGATTAAAAAAAAAATATTATTTAAAAAGAATATTAAATGTTGTCTCAGATTTTCTTGAATACTATCTTTTGTCTAAAGCTCTGAGGCCATTCATTGTGTAAAATATGCAAAAATATAAGATGTTAGGATGGGAGAAATACTTTTTTACAGCAATGTAGAATAGATGACATCTAGGTGTTTTTTAGGGGTTGTTAACAAAGAATCCTTAAATTTAGAAGAAAATCTGCTATAGCTTATAGTGGGTGAAAATTTATCCATAGCACATGGTAGTATTCACATTTGTAGTAGCTGTACTAAAATGTGACATTTAGAAACTTTTTTGCATATTTGTAAAGTGAGGGTGCCTTACTAAAAGTGTTCACATTTGTAAGCTGAAAAGATGACTTTTAGAATTTCTTTATGGGTTGTGAACAAATAACCTTAAATGCAGAAGAAAATCATTTAATGTCAATGGTAAATCAAATCTGACAAGAAAGACATGGTAACATTTTTTAGAAGATGTACAAATTATGCAGATTTTTCATTTGTTTTTGGTCATTTGTTAATTGGAGTAAACAAAGGAAAAGTCACAAAGATTCACTCTAAACAAATGAAATTTAGGGTGCTTTTACTGCTTTCAAACACAACACTAGATAAAAATTTGATTTGAGAACATTGTAAAGGTTAATAGCAATACCTTTAAAAATATTTTTTCTGTAGGTACTGAGCAGTCTCAAATGGTGCTATAAATGAGTTTTGTTTCATTTCTTTATGCGAAACTGCATCAATTTCTGCTTGTTTTGCCTCATAGAGACAGAGTCAACGCACCTGTAAGCACAGCCCATTTTGATACTTCACCCAGATTCTATTTCTATATCTTACTCAAAGATGATAGTCAGTGTTTGGCTGAAGAGATGCTTTCCCAGAATTCATAACAGATTCAAATACAACTGTTTACTTCAAAATCAATCCAGAGAAAACAAACAAAAAACAGGACTACAAAGAGGCAAAAAAGCTAAACTAAATTTAACCACCACACAACAGAAAAGAGTAAAAGAACAGATATGAGCGGAAAAAAAACTAATGTTTTAAATATAATAGAATAATTAATAGCATAAGATAGTCAATCACAGAAACCAGTATCATTATTCTAAAATAATACTACTGAATTCTTTACATCTTTTATTTCATGCAGATGTGGCCAAAATAGTTCCCTGTTCTTTCACAGAATTGTGAACCACTGCAGGGCACTGGGACTGTCAACTTGTATACTAGAGTGGCTCTGAACAAATAAAAAGACAGAAAATGATCAAGGCAGTCCAAAGGCCTCAGCTAAACAAACACAAGGTTTGTATTTCTATTGCCCTAACCTCACATAAAAAAATGGCTAAAATCTCACAATTCAGACACCAGTCATATGTGTGTGGATCAGCATGATGTATACACTCTTCAGGAGCCAAAAGACTTGCTGGAAAGAAAGCCTAAAGCCTTTACAAAGAAATCAATATGGTTAACATGCCAACAGGACTGTAGAAACTTTATCAATCTGACATAATAGCAACAGTTTTCTAAATAAGCCAATTTCTTATGCCAGGGCACTACTTTTAGACATTTACTCAGCTTTTAGCACAGTACTAACCAGCCTCACATACCGGCTCATAAATGACATAATCTGAATTTTAATCCAAATGTTGCAAAATGTAATTACATTTGAATTTTTCTGAGACAGTAAAAAATGTAACACTCTTCTATTGACTTTAATGCTGTACACCAAAGGCACTATTGTAATTAGATGCAAATCTGAACACCACTGAAAAAATGAAATTAAATGTTCGATAAATGAGTGTTGGTATCAATATTATTCTGTAGACAGCAAAAACACTAATGACCTTCTGTTAATTTTCAGAAACAAAATTTAACATGGAAATTTCCCCTTGTGATTTATCCATCTATCTATTGGGCCTGGATGGCTGGCAGGTCATCCCAGCTGGCACGCCCTTGAGATGGAAGGATGGGGGAAGGTTGCTTTTCCAAGACACTGCCTCCCCCAAAAAGGTAGATGGCTGCTCCCCTGGAGTGTAACAGTGCCCCAGATTCCCGCAGTGCGGTTTCTCAGCCTTGTTGGGTACCATGGGTGCCGCCAAAAGGAACTGTTAGAGGACCACAGGACCCATGCCTCATCCATAGCCCGTAGGTACTCATAAGTCACGAGGATGGGAGCCCTGAAGTACTTCCGGGCTGAAGGAAAAAGCCAATTCTCCATCTGACCCGTAAATGCGAGCAAGTTCCATGGGTAGAGGGACAGAAGCACTTCCGGGTCAAGGACTATATAAAGAACTGTTGGAGATCCAGCAAGCGAGCTAGAGTTGAGAGGTAGTAGGACAGAGCCTTGTGGGAGGTGTGGAGGAGAAATTAGGAATTAATATTACTGTACTGTTGCGTCTATTGTGGCTGTGGTGCTTTGGAGGCACTATTACAGAAGAAGAAAAAAGTTTAAAAGTCTTTTTAATGCTTTTAGCCTGTGTCCACAGCATCTGTCTGTTGGGGAAAAGGTAGGCAATAGTGCCACCAAGCGCCCATTCTATTACACTATCTATATCTCGAAGTTTCATCTGTTCATCTCATTTCATATATGGGGGTGTTGCAGCAAGGCTGAAAATAAGTCAAATATATTGTTTTCCATTGTAAGTCACATATTTTTAGCTGTGTTGTACTGCTGATTAATTGCCAATTAAAGTGTAAAAAAGATATTTAACTAAAAGATTCCAGGAGTGGACTTTTATATATATGTGTGTATGTATGTATGCATGTATGTATGTATGTATATATATGTGTATATGTAGATATGTATATAGATATGTAGATATGAAGATACGTATGTGTATATATGTATATATATATATATATGTATGTATGTATGTATGTATGTATGTATGTATGTAAGTATGTGTGTGTGTATATATGACAGCAGCAATCCAAGCTGTGAGAAAACAGTAAAAAGGAGGCGTGTCAGACGTCGTGGTACATTTTCTGATGCAGCTAGACGAAAATAACTTTGTGACGCTGCCACCAAATACACAAAACAATTACTTTGACAATCATGTTACATTATTTTTAAAATGTTTCCTTTTGTTTTTCATAACTTCTTTAACACATGACATTGCTGCGAAGCGCGGGTATTTTGCTATATATATATATATATATATATATATCACAGAGACACTCATAACAGTGACAAAACAATTACATTGACAATCATGTTACGTTATTTTCAAAATGTTTCCTTTTCTTTCTCTTTCCTTCTTTAACACACTACTTCTCCGCTGCCAAGCGCGGGTATATATATATATATATAGATAGATAGATATGAGAACAACACTCAAATCAATGACAAAACAATTACATTAACAACCATGTTACGTTATTTTTTAAATTTTTCCTTTTCTTTTTCGTACCTTCTTTAACACACTACTTCTCTGCTGCGAAGCGCGGGTATTCTGCTATATATATATATAGATAGATATATATATATATATATAGATAGATATGAGACCAACATATATATATATATATAGATAGATAGAGATATATATATATATAGATAGATATGAGAACAACACTCATATCAATGACAAAACAATTACATTAACAATCATGTTACGTTATTTTTAAAATTTTTCCTTTTCTTTTTCGTACCTTCTTTAACACACTACTTCTCCGCTGCGAAGCTGCTAGTATTTTATATATATATTATGACAGATTAGGGGCTTTCTCGCACCCTTGTACCCTCAGACCACTCGTCAGACACCAGATAAAAAGTCAAATTATTATTTATTATAATAATAATGTGCACAAAGCACGCTCCTCTCCACAATTCTCTAATAATCAAATAAACAATAACCAATCACAATAACAAACCTCCAAACTCCCAGACGCTTAGCCACCCTGCCTCCCAACTCAGCTCATCTGTCTGGGATCTCCCACAGTCCTTTATACTCCTTGACCCGGAAGTGTTTCTGAGCCCTCAGTCCATGTGATTATCCAACACTTCCGGGTCAGGTAATTTTCTCTTTTTCTTCAGCCCGGAAGTATATCATTTCTTCCGTTTCCGCAATCGTGAATTACTTCCGGGCTATAAGGAAAGTATAAGTCCCTGGGCCTCCCTGCAGCGTCCTCCGGTGGCTCCCATGGTATCCAGCAAGGCCGTGGTGAAAAACTCCAAGTTCCATGATGCCCTGCTGGAATTCGGGGCCCTTCCATGTTGCAGGGATGGCTCCATCTGGCAGTTTGGGGTTGTTGGCCGGGATACACGGCCGGCATTTACATCGTGCTTTGTTTCCGAAGTAGCAGAACTCATGAATATGGTAGTATATGCCACTCGCTCGCTTCTTATTGTTTCGCTGCCTTCTCAATTATATAATGCATGTTTTCTTGAGCGCTTTTTTGAGGTCTTCCTGGTTTTCTATGTACTGCGTGATTACGTGGGAGGCGTGATGATATCACACGAAACTCCGCCCCCACGGCGTTGAAGCTCATCTCCATTACAGTAAATGGAGAAAAACTGCTTCCAGTTATGACCATTACGCGTAGAATTTCGATATAAAACCTGCCCAACTTTTGTAAGGAAGCTGTAAGGAATCAACCTGCCAAATTTCAGCCTTCCACCCACACGGGAAGTTGGAGAGTTAGTGATGAGTCAGTGAGTGAGTCAGTGAGTGAGTGAGGGCTTTCCCTTTTATTAGTATAGATGCTCTTTTTTGTGGCTGTTGTGAACACATTGATGTTCCACTCATTAAACAAAAAAGCAATTAAACGTATGTGTGAATCTGTTTGTATCAAATTAAAAACACCAATAAAAACACTGAGGAGTTTTTTATTTTCACTGATAAATTTCAAGCACAATTGCAACAGTTGTTTCTCAAAAGCACAAAACACTATATGTAAATATATTTGTATATCCGGCAGAACTTTAATGGGTTTTAAAATAATGTGAATCCATTTACCTTCATATTCAGGCATGGCAAGTAAAAAATATTTCAGATATATTTTATGATATATCAGTAGTAACCACATTGTAAATGACAACATAAATGTTATCTAATCTAGTGTGAGTATTTCTTTAGCCCAAAACACCAATGCATTTCTTGGAAAGAGGCTGTGTTTTAAGACCATGTTGGGTGGCATGCCTCAGAACTTTTCCTTGTGAGGTTACCTGACAAAATAGTTGCAGGTCATCTACATGGCAGTATGTTACAGCGTATCTTACCATTTTTATACAGTATATACTTATTTTCTACTTCTGAGTTTAACTGAATACAACATTTTTTACATGAATAGTAATTAATAATTTCTATTGTATACTTTATTACAGATTCAATTCAATATATATTGGAAATTATTGAAGGTATGTAATAAATATATTGCACCCAGTTGTAACTTATTTCCACTACTTGCTTAAATGCAAAAGGTATGTGCTGTGTTTTCAATGACACCAACAATACAGAATGATCCTACTTGACAAAGCAAAGAACTAAAATGCAACTGTCCTTCCAACTGCTCATGGCACTCTGTAGTCATTTTAAATGTGATTACACTTTAATCAGCCACAGGGGATGCATAAACCAGTGTGTTTTTTCGTGCTGGTCCCAAGCCAAGACAACAATTTTGGATGCTCTGCTGAGGCAACCCCTAACAGGAGCAGCCAAAAGAAGAAGAAGAAGACACTTTAATGTACAAGGAGGTAAAAGACATAATATTAAACAGATATGTTTATTGTTTGAGCAGCTTCTGACATCTTTTCTTGACACCAATTTATGAATACAAAATTAACAATTTTTTTTTCTGGTCATGAGACATTTACATAGTTTATCTATGTCGTAATGTTTGTTTTTTACCAGGAAAAAATACATGGATAATTCTTCTGCGTATTTCATGTAAAATAATTCCATATATTAAAGGGTTTAAAAGAGGGGAAATTATTACAGACTCCAAAGAAGCAATGGTACTGACCACGTCTGATGTTCTTTTCAAGAGCAATCGGCTCTCTAATATTACAAATACTATAGAACATAAGAAGATGGTGAATGTAACCAAATGTGGAAGGCATGTTTGAAAAGTTTTCCATTTATGAGATCTGGAGCTATTCCAACACAAAACAAGGATTTTTATATAGATGAATATAAAATAAAGAGTATAGGCAATAAAAACATACCAAATGCCATTGATCCATAAACATTATTAGCGCTGGTGTCTGTACAGGACAACTTTACAATTTCCCAATTATTACAGTACACTGTGTTAATGGTATTTCCACATAACTTCAGACTGCTAGACAGTGATATCAAAATACTTACACAACAAATTAGATTTATCCAAGCCAGAATAATTAACTTTAGAGCTTTTGCATATGAAATGATTGTACTGTATAGCAACGGAACATTTATTGCTATGAATCTATCATATGCCATGACAGTTAAAATGGTAATTTCAACAGAAAAATAAATATAAAGAAAAAAAATTGAGTGAAACAAACTAAACGAGAAACCACAGGAACATCTGTCTGAATGTCAATCAGTAATTTTATATAACAATTTGTGGAGCCAACAAGTGCACAAATGAACAAATTGCATAGAAAAATGTACATAGGCTCAAGCAGGCTTTTTTCAAAAAGTATTAGCAGAATTAATGAGTGATTCAAAGTTAACATCAGTAGATATGCAATTAGTGCAGCTAAAAAATATACATGTTTACTGTTCCCCATGTCTTTAAAGGGAACGAGTATAAAACTTGAAATGTATGAGGAATTATCCATCATTTTCTGGGGTCTATAATTTGAGAGGGTAAAAAAAGCAAAGAAAATCAGCCTCTTTTGACTTCTGAGATGCAGATAAGAAGCCCAGCTTTTAGAAACGGGTTACGACAACAGTTCACTGAAGCATCAAATACGCCATAGGTCAGGATACTTCTTACTGATTAAAAACAAAAAAGGGTTAATTTTAGATACAGAGTTTTTCATTTTTATAATCTTTCAAAGGAAGCAATTTAAAATGTGGCCAAATTTAATGTACTATTTACGGAAGCGTATTAGGGCCACGACATAATAAAAAAAATATGCTCAATATCATGTTATAACGTGAAAACATCACGTTATAACGTGAAACCGTATCATGTTAAAATGTGAAAACCTTACGTTATAACGTGAAACCGTATCACGTTATAACATGAAAATATTACGTTATAACGAGAAAACCTATCCCGATAGGATTAAAAGTTAAATTCAGGGGTGGAAGTTTACTCTCCCTTAGATGTTCTTCGGCATCACCATGGCACAAAGCGCGGATACCCCATTGCTGAGATTTCTACGAAATCGAGGTGTACCAGAAGAGTGCCTCTCGCGCATGGAGCAAGAGCGTGTAAGCCTATTTTTCTTATTCCAATACATGTACTTGTATTTTGCTGCTTTTATGGCCCATGAAATGTTATGTGACAAGTGTGTCTTTGCGTTCGTCGGGATCTATAGTACTGATCACTATTACAGTAATTAGCTGTAAATTACTATAATGGTGTGCTTCATATCTTATTGAGAACACTCATGTGTTCATGTGAGCTCTTATTAACTTTAAAAACTGTTTTAAAACTGCTTAATTACTTTTCAATACAAAGTGCAGAAAGAAGCCTTCTAGCATATCAAGAATTTTAGTTGTATCACCTCTAGTTTAACCTCAAAGGGTCAGGGTGTTACATGATTTATGACATGCATATAAAAATATATAAATTATGTTCAGTCATGTTGAAGGTGTTTTGCGAAAACAAACCTTGTGACCTATTCCTTGTGTTTGTTTTTCTCTCATAGATATATTCTGGCCTTGTTGTCTATGACCCTGTCTAATTCTTGGACAGCTGAGTTTTAGATTACCTCTTTGCCATGTTTGTTTGTTGCCTGTCTCTTGTCTGGACTGTAGCTGCCTAGCCCTCAGGACCAACCGACAAGAAAAGTTGAATTGGGATGGATTCATGAAGGAAAGCAAGTTAGAAAAAGGAGAGGAGGGGGGACCAGGAGCCTTGATGTCCCCAAAGAATCAAAAAAAGCTGACATACTGCAATATGCTAAAGACCTGTTCTTCCCAAATGAAAAAAGTAAATTGGGAAGATTTGATACATTGAGTCATGACATATTAGACTATCAGGAGGAATCTGTATTGGATGAAGATGTTACAGTTGGGGAACTATACACTGTATTAAGAATGGGAGTGTTGAGATTTTACCTGAGCACAAAGAGACTGTCAAATGAGGATGATAAAGAATATGGTGGAGAAAACTTTGCTGTAGTCAGTGACGCACAACAGAGAGACACGCTTGAAGAAAACACACAGGTTGTTGAAACTGTTGTCATCCTGTCATCAGACTTGACGGTGGATGAAATAGATACATCCGATACATCTGAGGTAACGTTTGGCCCTGTTCTTGGAGAATCTGTTTGTCAACTGGATGACACTTTGATATATAACCCAAACCCGCAGTTTGAAGAAAATGAGCTGGTCATCACATCTTTTACCCCCCCCCCAACAAGCACTACACTCATTACTCCAGATACAGCACCTGTAAGTGACGAGGCAAGCACTTCTACAGCTTCATATGATGTTGTGTGTGTCACTATTAAGCTTCACAGGGTCAATCTCCTGGAGGAGATGATTCGCCAGTTCAAAGACCCAGCACTTCTCAAACACCCTCTGAAATACACTTACATAGACGAAAAAGGAGCGGATGCAGAGGGTGTTTCAAGAGATGTGTATGCTGCATTTTGGACTCAATTTATGGACCACATGGCTGAAGGAGAGGACCTGAGGGTTCCATTACTGTCTCCTAGATGGCAAGAAAAAGAGTGGAGGGCCATTGGCAGAATTCTTCTGAAGGGATTTCAAGACCACGGATACTTTCCCTGCCGCCTTGCTCCTGCTTTTACAGTGGCACTTATTTTTGGTGAGAATAAAGTCTCAGATGATGTGTTGTTTGAAAGTCTTTTTCTGTACATAAGTCAGACAGATAGAGATCTGATTACAGCTGCCTTAAAAGAAGATCTATCAGAGGAAGACAGGAGTGAACTACTTGATCTTTTAGACCGCTTGGATGTAACAGCACTTCCAACAAAGAGAATTTGAAAGGCATCCTTCTAAAAGTGGCACACAAGCAGTTGATCCAAAAACCAAGATATGCCGCAGAAAAAATATCAATAATTTGCAGCCATTCTCTGAAAGAAGCATTTGTGAGTCCACAAGATGTCCTACAAATGTATGAAGATAAAAAGCCAACCACAAGAAAGTTCTTGAAGTTGCTGGAAGCATCACCTGTAACTCAAGCAGAAAACCAAAGCTTTCGTTTTTTGCAACAATACATCAGAGGACTGGATGACGCAGGACTCAGAAGGATGTTAAGGTTTGTTACAGGGTCAGATGTTATCTGTGTTAGCAAGATTGGGATCCTGTTCACGCCAGTTAATGGACTGGCACGATGACCAGTAGCTCATACCTGTGGGCCATGTCTAGAATTGCCATGGACATACACGTCCTACCCAGAACTGCGCACTGAAATGGACAGTATACTGGCTGCTGAAAGCTCTTATATATTCAGCATAGTTTAGATCAATGATATCTTCATCTGGAAGCAAGCCATAAAACAAGAATAATACATAAAATAATAAAGAATAATGAAAAATAAGTTCTGTAAGAATAGATGTAAAATTATGGCTTCATGAAAAGTATTGTTTAGAAAGGTGAATGTATTCGTAACAGAGGTGGGTAGGCTAACTTTGCTATTACATTCATAATTCTAATTTTAACCCAGGAAGATGCAGATGCTCCATAATGTGAATTTCATTACTCTAAATTTGTGTAAATAATGCAACCTCTTATTTTCAGGAGTGCATTCATATACCCAAAGTTAGCCTCTGCCTCTGTTATGGATACATTCATAAATTCCAATTCCAACAGCTTGACTAAGGGTGAGGTTACAATTTATGTGGTTGTTTTGTTTTAAAAGCCAATTTGTTTACAATTAGTGTATTGGCCAGTTCAGTATTTTATCTTTTAAGACTAATGTTTAGCAAGTATGATGAAGCATTAAAATGCCTGTCTGTGCCTATCTGTGTAATTCAAAATAGTGTTTTGAAACCTGTCGAAACAGGCCTGTTTCTGTCAAAGCTGTTACCTATTGATTACTCACATAGAGCAGTGAGTACAAGACCTATATGTATAGGGTGTGATTTGTATGTATATAGTTATTGTTTTTTTTTCCTTAAAGTTATTTAATTGCATTCAGGTTTCACTTAATGGCCTTAACACCAGCCTCTGTGGTTTTTGAGGTGACACACATTGTTTTATTGTGATGTCTGTTTTGCATGTCGTTACTGTGAAATAAGTCCACCTTACCTTACTTCTCAACCTGAACCTGAATATTGATTTAAACAGTAATTTTTGGTCTGGCAGAAAATAGTTTGTTTTCTCCATTGTGTATTCATAAAATGAGGCATGAACCACATAAAAAACCACATCAAGAATTAAGACATTTCTCTTTTATTCTCTTTTCGTGAGAATTTTTCTTGTTCTCTTTTCATGAGAATATTAAAAAAAGTTATCTCTGAAACTATTTATAATTTTGTCATTTTAAATATTTTAGATGTTCACAAAACACAAAAATATTAATGTACAATGTTCATTTTCTCCCCAAATTAAAACAATATACTGTAAAAACAATACACATTGGAA
This sequence comes from Polypterus senegalus, assembly GCF_016835505.1. Lineage (NCBI taxonomy): Eukaryota > Metazoa > Chordata > Cladistia > Polypteriformes > Polypteridae > Polypterus > Polypterus senegalus. The sequence continues at coordinate 278,084,012 of NC_053155.1, forward strand.
GCACAAGATTTGACTAGTGATGAACAGGACACTGCACCACAAGGAATCTGCAGCTAGGTGAGGATTTAATAGTTGACCTCAGGATTCTGGTCCCATTTTGTTACAAGGAAGGCAGAATATAATTATAGATCATAATGAAAACAAACAAACAACAAAACCATCAGATTATATGTTTAAAGATTCTTGGTATTTCCCAAAATCAACAACTAACCAAGCCATTAGTTTTCATTATGAAGCCATGCCTTAATGCTCAAGAGCAATATGGGTCATTTGTAAGTCTTTATGTATGTATGCTCTCAGGAAGACATACAGCTCTATGGCTTCATCTGGTGAGGTAGGTGACAGTAAGAAGTTCTCTGCCATTATAAGGCAACACAAGTCAAAAACTACCTCATCACAAGGGTAAGGCCCTCTCTGTTGGCATTCTTGTTTACAAGCCTCCACTGCTTCCTGTGAGACCTCTTTCAGGTGATCTTGTCCTCCAAACAGATGAGGGATGGTATGCATGAGAATTGGACGTCCCCTTGGAGCTACTGCATTTCTGGTGTGGCGGATTATGTGGCTATTCCACAAATGAGCAACTTGCTGCAGCTCTTCCTGTAGAAGAAAAAATCAGTGAGAACACATGTACATGTTGTATATATATATATATATATATATATATATATATATATATATATATATATATATATATATATATATATATATATATATATAATGTTATATTTATATTATATATACACAACGAAATTTGGCACTTAATTATTCAGTTATTAAGTTATAGAGGGCGTTTAGTACAAGAATTCACTCACGCCCAAGTCTTTTTTTATATACTTGTATACATATATATATATAAAACAAGACTAGGACGTGTGTGTGTAACTGCAATAAAAACCCTGCATAACGTAGGAATTGTGTAACAGTACTGATTGTCACCGACACGCACACGCACACAAGCATACACATACACGCACAGGGACCCAGTAAACATAAGAAGACAAGACACATACCTCGATAATGTTCAGATAACTAAACAGTATAAGCTGCTTGTCCAAGAAATCCCCAGAGAAACAGTCATTGTCTTTCAGTTCCTGGAAGCGATTCATCCAGTACTGCGCGTGATGTCGTCTCAAAAAGGCCCACCAGCTTTCGATTCGCTGATTGTGATTACTGGATCCAGTAATGTAACAGTTACTGTCCTGGCCAGTACTCCATCGTAAGAATCTCTGCATCTCTGCCAGTGTGACATTCTCTGTTCCCAGATCTGCACGAATTCTGGCAGCTGTCCCCATCCTCATTTCCACTTCTGCTATGAAATAACCAGCGATGATCTTGGGATCGCTGTTTGTTGAATAAGCATGAAGCCATATCATGAGCCTTGAAAAACCATCAATCGCTCCATTTATACATATTCCAAACGGCTTTAGTTTGTCATAAGAGTCAACATGCCACATAAAATTAGGTCCAGGATTAATGTACACGCGTCGCATCAGTCGATTCCTCCGTCTTTGCTCAACACCACGGGGGTCTAGAAACTTTATTAAATGCCTCACCGTGGTTTGGGTCACAACATGCCCAGCTTGAATGCAGCTGAGATGGTGTAGCTTGTATCCATGGAGCCTTCCGTGCCCTTCCAGCTGGTCAATGAGAAATGATGCTACCTCCAAAATGTCGGACTGATTCTTTCGGGTCGGGGGGCCCGAACCGAGAGGTCGTGAACTGTGGAGAGAGCATCAGCGTTGGCTTGTAGGTTACCCTGGCGATAAGTGACGGTAAACTTGTAAGGCTGAAGATCCAAGAACCACCTGTTAACCCGGAGTTTTGACTCCTTGGAAAAAGCCATCCACTGGAGGGCGGCATGATCTGTCACTGGAGTAAACACGCAACCCAACAGGTAATACCTCAGATGTGTTACCGCCCACTTGATTGCCAAAGCTTCCCACTCCACCGCTGCATACCTTGTTTCCTGATCCAACAGTTTCCAGCTCAGGTAACTTACTGGGTGTTTGACACCGTCGATGTTTTGGCTCAGCATGGCACCTAGACCTTTGTCCGAAGCATCGGTCTGGAGGATAAAAGGGAGAGAAAAGTCAGGGGTTCTCAATATTCGTGCCGTTGTCAGGGCCATCTTCAGGTCACTGAATGCTTGTTCTGCCGATACATCCCATGCCACTTCTAATGGATCCTTCTTCTTTGTTAAATTTCATCAAGGGTGCAGCCCTCACGGAGAAACGAGGCACAAACCGGCGGTAGTAACTCGCTAACCCCAGGAAAGCTTGCACCTGTCTCTTGGTACTCAGATGGGGCCATTCAAGGATGTCTTTGATCTTTGAGCATTGTGGTTTCACCATTCCTCCCCCTACCATATAGCCTAAATACTTGGCCTCGTTAAATCCAAAAAGACATTTTCGCGGATTGATGCGGAGGCCGGCCTTTACTAGCGTTAGGAGGATGGCATAAACCCACAATATATGATTCTCCCAGGTGCCGGAATAGATGACCACGTCATCCAGGTAGGCGGCGCAATAGGATTGGTGGGGCTTTAGCACTCTGTCTGCCAGACGCTGGAAGGTCGCTGGTGCTCCGTGCAGCCCAAATGGGAGGACCTTATATTGCCAATGCCCACTAGGGGTGCTGAAGGCTGTTTTTTCTTTGGCGGATGCCGTTAAGGGAATCTGCCAGTACCCTTTCATCATGTCAAGGGTAGTCAGGTAACAAGCCGTACCCAAGTGCTCGATGAGCTCGTCCACCAAGGGCATAGGGTAGGCATTGAACTTGAAGACCTTATTAAGATGCCTAAAGTCATTACAGAACCTCCAAGAGCCATCAGGCTTAGAAACAAGGATGACTGGACTGGACCAGTGGCTGTGGGTTTCCTCTATGATGTCCATATCTAGCATCCGCTGAATTTCCAGCTCCACCTTGGTCCACTTTGCTTCCAGGAGGCAATAGGGCCGTTCCCGAACCACCACCCCTGGGTCTGTCACAATCTCGTGCTCAATCAGCGAGGTGCGACCTGGCATTTCGCTGGCTACTTCCGGGACAGACAGGATCGCATTTTCTAGCTCCCGTCTCTGGCGGGGGTTCAAATTGGTGCCGAGGTTAAGTACCGATTTTTTCTGAGAAAAGGGCAAGGGTTGCTTCTGTGCTAGGGTGGTCTTCCCGATCCCTCCACGGCTTCAGCAAGTTCATGTGATTCACCAAAAAGTCGACGAGCCCATTCCTCTCTTTAACCTCGTACGGGCCCAGCCAATGGGCCAACAATTTGAAATGGGAAGTAGGTACGAGCATCCCCACACAGTCCCCGGGTGGAACTCCTGGAGGGAGGTATTTCGGTTGTAATTCCGCGCATGCGCAGCTTAAGCATGGATCATGTGTTCTTTAAGAATGGGCCGTAGTTTCTCTCATCTCTCATGCAGTTGAGCGATGTACTCCAAAATATTGGTGAAGAGAAGAGCCTCCCCTTCCCATCCTTCTTTGAGTATGTCCAAAATTCCCCGGGGCTGATGTCCATATAGAAACTCAATAGGGGAATAGCCCGTGGAAGCTTGTGGCACTTTCCGAAAAGCAAAGAGGACCAGGGGTAAAAGTTGGTCCCAGTTCCTCTTGTCCACGTCGACTACCTTGCGGAGCATCTGTTTAAGGGTCTGGTTAAATCATTCCACTAACCCATCCGTCTAAGGGTGATAAAGAGACGTTTTTAGATGGTTAATACGGAGTAACATGGCAACCTCCCTGAATATATCCAAAGTAAAGGGCATACCTTGGTCCGTGAGGACTTCCTTAGGTATTCCTACTCGTGAAAAAAGGGCTACCAGTTCCCATGCAATATTTTTTGTAGTAGCGGAGCGCAACTGAATCGCCTCTGGGTATCGAGTTGTGTAATCTACCATGACCAAAATGTATTTATGGTCATGAGTCGAAGGCTCCAGAGGTCCTACTAGATCGATTCTGATCCTTTTGAAGGGGACATCAATAAGGGGAATCGGAATGAGAGGAGCACGGTCCCTCCTAAGAATCTGACGTAACTGACAGTCCGGACAGGACTGCCAGAAACGACAGACCTCCTCATTAATTCCAAGCCAATAAAATCGGAGTCCGGACAGGACTGTGTGACAGATAGGGGGCGCTGTCGTCCCCTTGAACCCTCAGACTTGACGCCGGACACCAGGTAAAAGTCCAAATATAATTTTTATTTAGACTATACTGTGCACAAAGCACTCTCCTCTCCACAATACTCATATAATAAACACAATACAATAACTAATCAATAAATCCTCCACTCCCAGATGTGTTGACACCCTGCCACCTATCTCAGCTCACTCGTCTGGGATCTCCCAGAGTCCTTTATAGTCCGTGACCTGGAAGTGCTAAGAAGTCACATGGACAGGGGTTCAGAAGCGCTTCCGGGTCAGATCAAAACTCCTCTTCTTCAACTCAGAAGCACGTCATTCCCTTTGTCCATGTGACTAAGATGCACTTCTGGGTTGTATGAAAAATAATCGTTGCTCCTCCCTGCAGCTCCATCTAGTGGCCCCTGTGGTATCCAGCAGGGCTGTGGATGAAAACTCCATTTTCCATAATTCCCTGCTGGTATTCGGGGCACTTCCATGCTGCATGGAGGGCTCCACCTGGCGGTCTGAGGGCATTGGCCAGAATGACTGGCCAGCCATAGACCACAACTGACAGAAACGATGGACCTCCTCGTTAATTCTCTCGAGTGTTTTCTCGGCCCCGAGATGGCCACCTAGGAGGTGGGTGTGAGCTAGTTCACAGACCTCCTGCCGGTAGGTCCGTGGCACTAACAGTTTCCATACCTCACCTTCGTGATCCGCGACTCGATACAACAGATCGTTTTCCAATACAAAGTAGGGGCCCGGTGGTATGTGAATGTTTGACTCATTTTCGTTAATAGAAACAATTGCATTCCTGGCAAACTCAGGGAGTCATCGTTCCACTTTTCTCTTTTAAATGAGGGCGGCGTAGACCTAAATTGACCGTCCAGGCCGCTGAAAGGGTCTTGCAGAACCTGGGATTTCTCGTCTGACTAACCCGGACCCTCATTGGATTGAACTTCCGGGTCGAGGTCCGTCGCCAGAAAGTCTTACACCTGGCTCTCTACGTTATCAATAGTCGCCGAGCTGCACAGCATGGGAAACCGCGGGGACGTTGCTTTGCCCGTCCATAATTAGACCCATTTTGACGATAGGAGTGGTACTTTCTCTACCGCTTTTATTTTCAGACCAGTCTTGTCCTAAAATAACGGGATAGGGTGGTTTGGGTAACACCGCAACCAACAACCACCTCGGCTCACCCTTCCACGTTACATAACATTTAGTGGACCTGTATGATCCTGTCTCTCTGTGTACACAGGTTACGCTCACATGTGAGTAACCACTGTCGCGGTAGTACAAAACGGCGAGTAACAATGGTAATGTTACTCCTGAAGTGGAATAAAGACATAACCGAATGTCCATTAACCAAGACCACTCCCATATTTGGAACAGCCTGAGGGTTAGACAGAGCACATTACCTTTCTCCTTTAGCCCAGCTGCAGTCCATCATTTCGACATTCTGGGGACAGGCACTTAGAATGTGTCCGAATTTGCCGCACTTGAAACACCGCGGCGGCGCCGGCCCTCTTTCTTTGGGTTTAACCGGAGCTTCCGCAGTGCAACGGGAAAGCTCAGGATTACCGATACGCCCCTGTCAGGCCCCGCAAGCGGACCTCTCCAACCCCCTGTCTCGGTTCACCGCCAGTTGGTGCTCTAAGACCTCTAGAATGCTTTTCATGTCATTAAAAGAATGTCTTCAAACCTGCTGGGCGAGATACTCCAGCATTGCATTTACTGAGCCGTCACAGGCCATCTGTTCCATGACCTGTCGAACCTGGTTCATTTCTCGCCTTAGCCAGCGACCCATCTTACTCCAAAACTCAAAGGCCTGGGCCCTAGGAAGAAGATCGGGGTCAAACCTCCACAGCCTCTACTCACTCGCCTGCTGTCCTGACGTGATGCCGTAGCAGCTTAATATTTCTGCCCTCAAGAGGTCATAATCGGCGGCTTTCTCGACAGGGAGGTCATGATAAGCCCTCTGTGCAATACCGTTCAGGCACGGCGCCAGTATGGAAGCCCATTCCACCCGTGCCCACTGATTCTGGGTGGCAGTCAACTCTTGCTGTGTGGCTGCCTGCTCCTGCTGAAGCTCTTGGATTTGGTTCGCCATAGTCTGTAGAACAGTATTCAGGTCTTGTCCTTCGGTCATCTTTCCGGACAAAGTATCCTGCCGGCTACACCACTGTAATAAACAGGCAAAAGAACATAAAGGTTACGTACAGTTTTGTAATAATTCTTTCCAGGTCAGTGTTTCAAGCATCAAGCATACAACAGACAGTGTGCACATGAAGAGGGGGAAAATTTATGGAATAGGGCCAGAAATTGATGAATAGGATCCTGGGAAGGAACCGAGGTGCTGTATGGGAGCCATGACATCATCTAAGGTGGACCAGGGAAAATGCGGAAGTGGTGGCACGTGGTTTAGGGAATTCCGTGTAGACTACAGCGGTGCTGTTTCTGTTTTTCAGCGAAAACAAAAGAGAGGTTAGTAACCCACCTTCGCCCATGGCGTGATATGTTATGCTGCTTATTTGTTCTTTATGCGGCTCCCTATGCGCACACGGCTCTCCATGCGCACGCAACAATATATACTAGCTGACGCCTGCCGTAACATATGATGGTGTAAAAATAGGAACAGAAAATGGTGAGAAAGGAATTCAGAAATCAAGAAGAAAGAAATACTTCCACAAAGATGCAGTTGTGAATAGGTGTTTTGCTGGAGATGACAGATAATGAGTCGAAACCTCTAACCCTAGAAAAAGCTACGTACAACTGACCATGGCTGAAGACTGGTTGTTGTAGATTAACGAAAATCTTTGCAAACATAATGTAAGGCATGATGTTGGGGTCATATTTGAAGTAAATGACAGTGGTAGCATGGAGAATCCTGGAAAGAGCTTCAATTTCAGCTTCACCACCATAAACTCCAGATGTTACCATGTATTGATAGTACTCATGACTTGTTGTTATAACTCGACTTGCGTTGGAAAGAACAGGAAGAATGTCTCCAAATCTATCCCAATGTCATGCAACGAAATCTAAAGCCCTATGTCGTAGTGAGAGTGCATTGCCTTCGTCAACCATTTGTGTAAAGAAATAACCCACTGATAGGAACAGGCAGTTGCCGGATCCCAGAATAGAGATGACGTTGTACAAAAACCCATTGACAGAGAAGATACTGTTGTTCATTTTATAACAAAGGCTTAGGAAACAAACGTCGCAGCATAATGAAAATAGCAAGGTGCGAAACCAATGCCAATGGTCGAGAGAGTACCTTCCTGTAGCAGGCTACAGAAAAGACTCCCAAGCACACACATGGCCAAAGTGAAAGGTCATGTGGTCAGGCTAGGTATAGGGCGGTGACATGACACCAATGGGAAGAGGAATAGTAATCGAGAAAAGTGGCCTGGGGGTGTATGGGAAGCCGCAGGCCGCGTGGGGTAAGATTTGGAAGAGGAGGAATAGGAAACGAGAAATGCCATGTGGGCTGCGTGTGGGGGGGACCAGATTTGAAGAGGAAGCAGGACGAACCAATAAGAATCAAGAAATGCCATGTGGGCTGCGTGTTGGGGGGACCGGTTTTGAAGAGGAAGCAGGACGACCCAGAATAGAAATATATATGAGATATATATATATGTAGCTAGTAATCCACAAAGAGAAAAAATGAATCACATATCCTAAAATAGTTTTTTATCACTAAGCTTTCAACAACCGACCAGGTGTCATCATGAGAGGAAAATAATTAGATATACAGTAACCAAAGGTGATGTTCGATCCCCACAAGGGGAAACAAAGGTGCCAATTAGGGTGAAACATGTGTTGTGTACCCTGTATTATTTGGCATTTACAATACAACATGCCTATGACCTGTTCATTGCAACTGATAGGGTGTTGCAGATGTTTGCCGATTGGCCAACCAACCACAAGTGTTACCTGATAGGTAACCACCCAAATAATCACATTGTGATCAGACCAATGGATGTAATACTCAGATCTACACCCTGTCAAGTAAGAAATAAAGCTGCCATGGCGCAGTGTCTTAGTCTTTGCCTTAAATGCTGATATCCAAGTTTCGATCCACACAAGGGGAAGCAAAGGTGATGAACCCCACTTAGGGCGAAACAAGTGTTGTTTATTTTATTATTATTTATTATTATTTGGCAGATACTATATAAAATATGTGTATATATATATATATATATACACTGCTCACAAAAATTAAAGGAACACTTTAAAGAAACACATTAGATACATCAGATCTCAATATGAAGTTGGATATCTATACAAATAACGACAGGGCAATGTCTTAGGAACAAAAGGATGCCAAGTCTTTTAATGGAAATAAAAGTTTTCTGCCTACAGAGGGCTCAATTGTGTAGACACCCTAAAATCAGAGTGAAATGAAGATGTGGCAGGCTAGTCCATTTTTTCAAAAACTTAAGATTTCTGCTACTCAAAATGCTTTTCAGTATCTTGTGTGGCCCCCACGAGCTTATATGCATGCTTGACAACGTCGGGGCATGCTCCTAATGAGACGACGGATGGTTTCTTGTGGCATTTCCTCCCAGATCTGTATGAGGGCATCCCTGAGCTGTTGTACAGTCTGAGGAGCAACCTGGCGGCGCCTAATGGACCGAAACATAATGTCCCACAGATGTTCTATTGGGTTTAAGTCAGGGGATCGTGAAGGCCATTCAATTGTTTCAATTCCTTCATCCTCCAGGTACTGCCTGCATACTCTTGCCACATGAGGCCGGGCATTGTCGTGCATTAGGAGGAAACCAGGACCTACTGCACCAGCGTAGGGTCTGACAATGGGTCCAAGGATTTCATCCTGATACCTAATGGCAGTCAAGGTGTCTTTGTCTAGCTTGTAGAAGTCTGTGCGTCCCTCCATGGATATGCCTCCCCAGACCATCACTGACCCACCACCAAACTGGTCATGCCGAATGATGTTACAGACAGCATAACATTCTCCATGGCTTCTGCAGACCCTTCAACGTCTGTCACATGTGCTCAGGGTGAACCTGCTCTCATCTGTGAAAAACACAGAGTGCCATTGGTGGACTAGACAATTCTGGTATTCTATGGTAAATGCCGATCGAGCTCCACTGCGCTGGGTTGTGAGCACAGGGCCCACTAGAGGACGTTGGGCCCTTAGACCACCCTCAAGAAGTCTGTTTCTGATTGTTTGGTCAGAGACATTCACACCAGTGGCCTGATGGAGGTCATTTTGTAGAGCTCTGGAAATGCTCATCCTGTTTGTCCTTGTCCAAAGGAGCAGATACCAGTCCTGCTGATGGGTTAAGGACCTTCTATGGCCCTGTCCAGCTCTCCTAGACTAACTGCCTGTCTCCTGGAATCTCCTCCATGCCCTTGAGACAGTGCTGGGAGACACTGCAAACCTTCTGGCAATGACACACATTGATGTGCCATCCTGGAGAAGTTGGATTTCCTGTGCAACCTCTGTAGGGTCCAGGTTTCGCCTCATGCTACCAGTAGTTAAACTGACCATAGCGAAATGCAAAGCTAGTGAAAAAAACAGTCAGAAAAGATGAGGAGGGAAAATGTCAGTGGCTTCCACCTGTTAAACCATTCCTGTTTTGGGGGTCATCTCATTGTTGCCCCTCTAGTGCACCTGTTGTTAATTTCATTAACAGCAAAGCAGCTGAAACTGATTAACAACCCCCTGTGCTACTTAACTGACCAAATCAATATCCCAGAAGTTTCATTGACTTGATGCTATACTCTGATTAAAGAGTGTTCCTTTAATTTTTGAGCAGTATATATATATATATATATATATATATACACACTAACAAAATACCCGCTTTGCAGCGGAGAAGTAGTGTGTTAAAGAAGTAAAGAAAACGAAAAGGAAACATTTTGAAAATAACGTAACATGATTGTCAATGTAATTGTTTTGTCACTGTTATGAGTGTTGCTGTCATATATATATATATATATATATATATAGATACATATATATATATATATATAGCAAAATACCCACGCTTCGCAGCGAAGTCGTGTGTTAAAGAAGTTATGAAAAACAAAAGGAAACATTTTAAAAATAACGTAACATAATTGTCAAAGTAATTGTTTTGTGTATTTGGCGGCAGCTTCATGAAGTTGTTTTCGTCTAGCTGCATCAGAAAATGTACCACTGGGAAGGTTCACCACTGTTCCATTTTTTTGCCATTTGTGGATAATGGCTCTCACTGTGGTTCGCTGGAGTCCCAAAGCTTTAGAAATGGCTTTATAACCTTTACCAGACTGATAGATCTCAATTACTTCTGTTCTCATTTGTTCCTGAATTTCTTTGGATCTTGGCATGATGTCTAGCTTTTGAGGTGCTTTTGGTCTACTTTTCTGTGTCAGGCAGCTCCTATTTAAGTGATTTCTTGATTGAAACAGGTGTGGCATTAATCAGGCCTGGGGGTGGCTACGGAAATTGAACTCAGGTGTGATACACCACAGCTAGGTTCTTTTTTAACAAGGGGGCAATTACTTTTTCACACAGGGCCATGTAGGTTTGGATTTTTTTTCTCCCTAAATAATAAAAACATCATTTAAAACTGCATTTTGTGTTTACTAGTGTTATATTTGACTAATGGTTAAATGTGTTTGATGATCAGAAACATTTTGTGTGACAAACATGCAAAAGAATAAGAAATCAGGAAGGGGGCAAATAGTTTTTCACACCACTGTATATACACATACATATATATATACACATACATATCTTCATATCTATATACATATATACATATCTACATATATACAGTATATATATATACATACCTATGTACATCATACACACACACATACATACATACACACACACAAATTATATATATGTGTGTGTGTGTGTGTGTATATATATATATATACATATATATATATATATATATATATATATACACATACATACAAACATACACACAGGTATATATATGTGTATGTATATGTATGTGTCTATATAGCTTTGGTCACTGAGTGCAAGTGAAAAATAATAAAATGTAGTCTATAAGTTATTAAACAGTAAAACATTAACGTTTTAAGAAGTAAAGCTACATTGAGAACTACTGGAGTGGTTTCTGGTAAATTACATTTTAAAGATGGTGTAACACAGCAGGTAAGTAGTACTAACAGCAGCTAAAATGTATATGGATCATCTGTCGGTAGTAGATCCCTTTTGAAAGGCGCTACACGATGGCTGTGGTATAGAATTTACATTTTCTATGTGAAAGTACAAATTTCTGCCTCTAGTAATGTGCCTTACCGGCATTACCAGCAATTAAAGAAAATTAGTTTTGTGTCCTCTGCAGTGTTAAGAGAGAAAGGCTTTGGTTTGGGATAAAAGGAAAAAAGGTGTAAAGAAAGGAAAGTTGCCTTTTTCTTTTATATAGTGTAATGAGATGTGTTTGCTGATATGAGCGCCGTTTGGGGACAGTCGCAGTGGGTCTTGTGTAGACTGGTGAGACGTCCCAGCCATTAATCGGCTGTGATGGCACTATCGGTCCTCCACTCCTGTGCGTGTGTTCATAATCCGAGCTGACGACTTCATAATCGTATACGTGCAAAAGCGCCTTAATATTAGTTTGCCGCGGTGTAGAAAATGGATCCCATGTTTGCACTTGTCTGGGCTATAGCTCAGGGGGAGGATGAAAAAAATTAAAAGTGCTCACTTTGACTTAAGGCAGAAGCGCAGTCAGCGTCTCAAAGGCCGGCTGCTCGACTTTTGCAGGGCAGGAGACGCCACTTTTTGCAGACACGTTCATGTGATCAAAAGTCTCAGCGCTCTTTGGAGGTCATTCATATATATATATATATATATATATATATATATATATATATATATATATATATATATATAGTAAAATACCAGCGCTTCGCAGCGGAGAAGTAGTGTGTTAAAGAAGTAATGAAAAAGAAAAGGGAACATTTTAATAACGTAACATGATTGACATTGTTGCTGTAATATATATATATATATATATATATACATATATGTACGCACACATAAACATATATATACATATACACACATATATACAGTATATATACATATACATCCACATATATATACATAGCACACATGTATCGAAGCTTCTCAGCTGTGCTTGTGCTAAGAAAAGGAAACATTTTAAAAATAACGTAACACGATTGTCAATGTAACCTTTTGTAAGTAGTGCCTGGAGGATTCAGAGTGTGGAGAAACTGTAGAGACAGCGTGTGTATTAACTTGTGGATTTTTCTGTGAGTATTTGGTGGCAGCGTCACAAAGTTGGTTCCTCAAGACTGCGTTAGCTGTGGAGCTCAGCTCACAGCGAAATGAGGTGAATGGAAGGGGAGATGATGACATGACTCTCCCACCCGCCTTAACTGTCAATTTCCCCCACAAAGACAGTCTCTTGGAATTTGCATAAGCACAGCCCTTCACTAGTAATTTTAACTTAGTTACAAAGTGATCAAAACTCTCGTTTATATCCTGCGTCCTCTCATTAAACTTGTATCCCGCATTAGCCGTGAGCAAGACAAACGCCAGCGGCAGCCTGTCTATGAACTTAATTTAAACTTTAGGTTTACACCGTGCTTTGTTTCCGAAGTAGCTGTACTCATGAATATGGTTGTATGTGTGACTCGGTCGCTTCTTATTGTTTCACTGCCTTCTCAATTGTATAATGCATGTTTTCTTCATCGCTTTTTGGAGTTCTTCCTTGTTTTCTACGTATTGCGTTGACAGTCAGTTCACGTGATTACGTGTGAGGCGTGATGATGTCACACGAAACTCCGCTCCCCACGGCCATCGAGCTCAACTCCATTACATTATATGGAGAAAAATAGGTTCCAGTTATGACCATTACGCGTAGAATTTCGAAATGAAACCTGCCCAACTTTTGTAAGTAAGTTGTAAGGAATGAGCCTGCCAAATTTCAGCCTTCTACCTACACGGGAACTTGGAGAATTAGTGATGAGTCAGTGACAGAGTGAGTGAGTGAGTGAGTCAGTCAGTCAGTGAGGGCTTTGCCTTTTATTAGTATAGATATATACATACATACTGTCACACACATGCGCTTAGGAGACAGTCAACAAGCCCTGAGGTTAGTGAAGTATCATCGGACGGGGGGTTGTTTTGTGGTAATATTGCCTCTCTCTCTGATCTTGTAGAACAAAAGAAGATAAATAAACTATTATCATCGTCAACAAACCACGTCCTGGAAAACAACATCACTACAAATAACTCTTCCGGTCTTCTAATGATGACGTCACTTCCGTCTGAACCAAATGACATCACTTCTGGTCTCACAATGATGACGTCACTTCCATCCAATGCGAATGACATCACTTCTGGTCCCACAACAATGACATCACTTCCTGCCACATCACCTTGGGAGGCCATTTTGCATACTGTATAAAAACCCATACTGTACCTGTCTGTCAAATGTTTTGATCTTTTTTTTTTAACTAAACTTGGACCAACAAATCACTGTTCAACAATATAAGGGGCTAATCCCCAAATCTTTATGACTATTTGCGAGTTAATTCATCACAATACATACATACATATATCAAGCCACAAATAAATATAGCTGTGTAAACTTTTATTGATTACCTCTTCCCTGAACATTATACATCTTTTAAGCTAATTTGTAATATTTTTACTTTTTCTATAAAACCTAAATAATATCAAATTACACAGTCAAATTGAGCTACTCAGCACAATAATCCCAGTTACATTTTTGTGCTCATTGCAACATGGCTCAGCACAATAAACAGCTGTAAATATGATGGTATGGTTTGCTTGCAACCCTGTGCATGTTTACAAAGGTGTATCGCTGTTTTAGAAAATGCCAAAGATTAATGCTGGATACATAAATGTAGACATGCTGTCTATTTTAGTCAAAATGTATGACTAAAAATGGAGCTGTGTCTTTATGACCAAGAATGTAAACATGACTTGCATTTATTTCACTTGCAATAGATATTGAGATTTTCTTATATACTGCTATCTTTTGTTTTATATCAACACCCATGTATTTAACTACATGTTTGTCTAGGATATTATTAGTTGTTACTTTAGATGGCAATCGTTAATTGGTAACATCTGCCATTTTTCCATGTTTTTATTAATATGATTTAGAAGAAAAATCAATTATTTTAACATTCTTGGGGATTTGCTTAATATTATTCATAAAAATTATAGCATCATCAGCAATTTGGCTAATGGCCAGATGGTCACCTAAACTGACAGTTTCTCAAAATCAGAATTTTTTATGGCAACTCAAAGCAATAAAAAGTAACAGAGAAACTAATCCGCACTGTTTGATACCTTTAATTTTAAATCCTGGAGAGATACCATGTGGTAAAGTAAACTATTTGTATCCTTATAAGACAATTTTAACTATTGTACATTTGCAAATATTTCCCACAGTCTGTGAAACTCTAAGGTATGCAACATAAACGGATGCTTTAACATGTCAAATGCTTCATATAACAAAATAAACCGTTCAACTGTACAGCTTTTTGTAAATCCTGATTTGTGTCTGAGATTATTACCTGTTTTTAGTCTGTTACAATAAATATGAGATAAATGTTTATAACCAGTATTAAAAAGAATCATGGGTCTACAATTATAACAAAATGTTGGCTCTTTACCAAGTTTAGGAATGAGAATAATAACTCCTTGCTTCATACTGCATGGAAAACATAGTTTTCTGTAATTTCTTTTATTAGTTCTTTTAACAAATCCCACAAATGTCTGCAAAAATTATCAGCTAATCCATCAGGGCCAGGAAATTTGTTTAACACTAGAATTACCAGAGCCTACGAAAAAACTTGTAATTCCGTCCCACCTTAAATTGCTTCTTAAATCCCTTTACACCTCTCCGACAGTGTCCTTTGTCCTCTAAATGTGCTGTGATAAAGAGAAGCTAGAAGCAGCCGGCTATTCCTTCCCCCCTTTTAGAGTGGAAATAATAGATCGTTATTTGGAACACACACATTTCATGTCTGTTCCGTTTCTACAGTAATCTGTGTACACACATTGTTAAAACAGTTTGTAACAGCCGGTGCAATTTATGATCCTTGTAAAGGTTAGCTTTGTTTTTTTTTTAATTCACTTTTTAATCTCTCAGTCGCGTTCAGAATCAATCCATACAACGCGCTATAGCTCTGCAGTGTACCACGATGCATACTAACGCCCCAAAGGGTTCTGACACACAAACGCTGACGAAGCTGCCTTCTTCGTATCTCACCATCACTTGATTACTTTTTTTTCAGTTTTATTGAGTGTTCCTGCCAGTCCCCACATGTTGCTGTATGCTGTTTATTTTGTACTCCGGGACATGCAGAGGAGAGAATGGTAAAGAGCAGTAACTTCGGCGCTATATGCAATCATCAGACACTCCCCATCTGCCCGTGTCGCTCAAACTGTTCTGCAGTTATATTTTTGAATAAAAGAGCAATTATTGTGTTATATTTGTACCTCTTGTGAAAATATTTATTTGATATTTTGACTTCAGGCTTTATGCATTATATAGTTTATGCCTACATTTTGGCATCTACTACTAGAATATAAAAAACGTTTTTGTTTTAACAATGTGTTTACACAGATTACTGTAGAAACAGAACAGACATGAAATGCGTGTGTTCCAAATAACGATCTATTATTTCCACTCTAAAACTCCAGTTCACTCCCAGATACTCAATCAAGGCATTAGCTGGGAGAGGTTCGTGCACGTTCTAAATTGGTGGGGGGATGGAATAGCCAGCTGCTTCTAACTTCTCTTTATCACAGCACATTTTGAGGACAAAGGACACTGGCGAAGAGGTGTGAAGGGATTTAAGAAGCGATTTAAGGTGGGACGGAATTACGAGTTTTTTCGTAGGCTCTGGTAATTCTAGTGTTAAAGACACACCCTTCATAGCTCATTCTGATTCTTTCATACTAATGTCTGAATCACAGAAACTTTTAAAATTTCCTGCTATCTTTCGGATTCCTTTTTTAATCTGCGAAAAAGAAGGAATCTTCATCTGTACATGAATAAGTGAAAGACAAGTATAATTAATTAAAAAAGGAAGAAACATCTAATAATATCTAACCAAGATCATCACACTCCTGGTTTTCAATCGGCATTTTAATAGCATTCTGTTCTAGTCTTTTTGTCTAGTCTACAAAAGAAACTTCTTTCATTTTCCACATAATTTTCGATCTAATATAATCCCCTTTGCTTCAATGATAAAAATACAGTGGAACCTTGGTTTGCGAGTAACTTGGTTTACGAGTGTTTTGCAAGACGCGCTAAAACTTTTAATAAATTTTGACTTGATAAACAAGCGAGGTCTTGCAATACGAGTAGTATGGATACGCTTTGTCGGCTGAACGTCATGTGATCACAACTAAGCTGATGGTTGTTCTCGCGTGCGTGTGTGTGTGTGTCTCACTCGCACGCGCGCATGTGTCTCTGCTACAGCGCTGGGAGACTGCGATTGCTTTGAAACGCTCTTCCGTGTGTTGTCTCATTGGGCGGAATCCCACAAGAGCTTAGAAATTCACTCACCCCAGCCATGATTCTTTTCAAAGGTAAAGTGCAGGTTAATTTGTTTTATGTATTTTTACTTTAGAATTTGTATTACTCATTTTTATATGAATAGTTTTGGGTTGTGGAACGAATCATCTGAGTTTCCATTATTTCTTATGAGGAAATTCACTTTGATATATGAGTGCTTTGGACTACGAGCATGTTTCCAGAACGAATTATGCTCGCAAACCAAGGTTCCACTATACTGTATTATGTAATGCAGATTGTAATGTCAATTTCTTTTTTTTCTGTTTTTTAGTCCCATTTAAGAAAAGTTTATTACAAACAGACTTTATTTCTTTTATATGTCTATTTCATCATTTCTGCATAACCTAATAATTTACTATGCCGTATAAAAATTTGTTGTGCCCTAAATTTTGGTGTTTACATTAATTTATATATGTTTCTAAAACTTTAACTTTATATTATTGAGCTCTGCTAAAATATCTTGAAAGAAGGATTAATTTTTTAGTATATAAGAAATTACATTTCAAGTACCCCTTATTATGTAAATGTGAAAAATGAGGCCTGAGAATTAGATTAATTATGCTGTGATCAGTTAAAGGTACTGAAGATATAGTAGTAAATATATTCTTTTTCACTGTCAGATACCAAGCATAAAGTTATTCTAGATTTAATTGATCCATCCGGCGTGAGTCATGTAAAAATTCCTTACATATGGGTTTAAAATCACCAAGAATCAATTACTTTGAAATTACTACAAAAAAAAAAAACTAAACAAAACATTCTGTTCCTGGAATAAAGATGATGACTTAGGCCTTGTTCACACGGGCGTTAAAATCGAGCGTTTTTTTTTGTGTTCGTAGAATCCGGTGAGCGCGGATCAAGCGCCGAGTGTTTTCTACACGTAGGAGTCAATGAGAGTGTTCACATGGGCTTTGGTGACGCGTTTGTCCGCAGCAGCGCTTATACGCATCAAAAACGTTGCGTGCAGCTTTTCTTGGCGTTCAAAACCCAACGAACGCAAGGAAACCGCTTCTAGTTCGTTTTCTGCGCGTTTATTTTACGCTTCGGAGGACCGGATATATATAAGTTTACATGTTGTATATGAAAAAATATTCATATTTTTATGTTTTCATATACAACATATATATTTTCATATTGCTTATTTTATTTTATTGTCTCATGTAATTTGTAAACCATGAACCTATTAATTTATGTTCTAATATAATATTTGATAACGATTATGTAGGGGGGGCAATCCACGGTGGGGGGGGCATTTCAGTGCATAACACCGGTGTAAGCGCACACTCGACTACTGTTTCCTTACCTCAAAGTGACAAGTAGTCTCTCTCGGGCTAACACCAAGTCGCATATTGGTTGATCGGCGTGGAATGTGGCATTGCACCAGCTGCAGCAGACAATCAAAAGTTGAAACCGACATCCAACAGTAATTAAAAAACTTGCACGGAAATTTTCGCATTTCTTCATAAAGCACAAAAAAACTTCCTTTAACCCAGTGTTTCTCAAATAGTGGGGCGCGCCCCCATGGCTCCGTCAAGGGGGTCGCGTTTGACCTCGGGGAACATGCTTTTTTATTTTTCTTTTCATTTTTTTTTTAATTTAGAATGCACTTTAATTCTTTTCTGTTACATTTAATAAAGCTATTCTTTGTTGTAAATTGGTCCATATTTCTTTCTTTTTTATTCTCTTATACGTTAATAAGGATACAGTGTTATGCAGAGGTGTACTTATAACAATTTTATAGACAAATGATACTATTTATAGTTGCGCGGGGGGTGCGAGATGTTTTCTTCTTCCTAGGGGGGGCATGACAGAAAATAATTGAGAAGCACTGCTTTAACCCGACGTTGTGCAGTCAGAGGATGAACCCAGTAGCGGCGATTTTTCTCTCCCTACGCCATATTACGAGTATTTTTAAAACAAGAAGATTAATATCTAACATAGCAAAATGGTCCATATTGAAAGGAGGCACCTCAAATAAAACGACAAGGGCTTTCATATCCAGTTCCTGACACTGCCTCCACAGGTTAACACACAAACTACAATTTGGGCTGCAGGCTGGCGTTAGACAGAGACAAACGAACGCCGGTGTAGAAGTCAATCGATCGCCACCACAAAATGCAACATAAACGTCTAGGACGTTCAGAGCAAGTTCGTTTATCCAAAAACTTAACGCCCGTGTGAACAAGGCCTTATCAAACCATCAACCATCAATTACCACATCAAAGTTCCATCCAAATTCTAGTTTAGTAGGATATCTCAATAGGATATCTCTGAAGTAATTCTTTAGTAGTTCTATAATTCCAGATGTTTCTATTAACATTATTTTATTTTAATTGCTATATCCATAAATGTTACCAGTAATAAGAAATTTGCTATCTATCTCAAAAATACACACTATTCCTTTCAGTTGCCAAGACTCTTCCAGGAGAATTATTCAAATAAACTGTAGCACCTGCTGATTTTTGCACTCATAGTACCATGACAAAATAAAGTCTTGTTATCCCATTGATTTTCCCAAAATTTCCCATCTAAATCAGTGGAATGTGTTTCCTAAAGAAGAAAAATATTTGCTTTTTGTTTCTTTCAAAGGTGGGAGGAGTAGTAATTGGGCATTACAAAGTTGGTATAACGCTGGGAAAATTGCATCACAAACAAAAGTAAAAATGTAGAAAAGTAATGTCATTTGTTTTTGAAATTCTTCATAAACAGAGTTAAAGAAAAGTGCAAAAACATTTTGAATGTCCTTTGTATATGTGAATAGGTATTACAATCTTAAGTGTTTCTAAATAAGAACCACTTTTGTAATGCCCCTTCAAAGCAATACGAAAAGAATAATGCTTTACATTCTTCAAAAGCATTTCTTAGGAAAAAACAAATTGACAAAATAGCATAAATAAATAAATTTATTTTTCCATTAACCACTACATGACTCGCTGTATATAAAAAAAGGATAGCCCTCTAAAGTAAGTATTCATATGGAACTTTTCTCTTAATGCATTAATGTAAGGTTGAATAAATCTTTTAAATATCTTTTATTATGAGAAATTACAATTAATAAAAAACACTGGAAGAAATACTTATCTAGACTCAAATTTTAACAAACACCCAAAATCACAAAAGCCATTTAAATTATCCTTATTAAAATAAGATTTGCTTTGTCGACACAAAAATTAAAAATAATCCTTTTGTGTTCTAAAATGAATAGGCTTGACACACATAAAAAAGTTTGGGGCAGCCACCCATATATTGTCCCTGGCTGCAAAAGGGTTTTCATACAGCACTCTTGTGCACTATTTTGAGTTCTCCACTGAACTGGAGGAAAGATGGCGGCTTTATATGCCGAAAGGTGGAAGTGATGCCATCTGGCCGGAACCAGAAGTGACTTTAGTCTGGGGGCCAGAACTGGAAGTGTTGTTGCATCAGGCAGGTTTTCCCATTTTTGGCCTGTAAAGATAATAGAGGCAGGTCTAGTGCACCCCACCACCCCCTGGTCCAGTCAGCTCACTCCTAGTCATACGTGTGTGACAATGTGGTGAAACTTTTTTCAAGTTGTCTTTAGAAAATTTTGTTATGCCAAATAAGATATCTGAGAAGAACATTTGACTGGTGTGTTCATTGAGTTGTCAGATAAATTTTGTTTAGTCTGGGTCAACCATTTTGTCGTCTGCATATCCAATATGCCCCCCTGTAGTATGTATGCTTTCTTACCGCTCTAGCTTGCTCCATCTTTATTACATCCATTACAAAGTCTTAAACAGGTTTAAATTACACCATTGCAAAAAATTACAAATGTATCTTGTAAAAATAACACCATACATATAAACTGCAATTTGATATTCTTGGCAAATGTTTTTTTAATGTCTTATTGATTTGTGCTTATTTGTTAAGCACCCTAAATGATAAAAATACAGTATTTCAGATGGTAAAACTATAATTCTAATAGCGATAAAAAAATGCTTAAAATCTATTATTTACCTTTCTTTCTGGGATCTCATAGTTTGTTCATTATATGGCACTCCCAATGTGAAAGGTTGTAGCTTTATACATAGAATTTCATGTGACATTTTTCTATTTATTTGTCTTTTGCTATGTCCAATCTGGTGATGCCAGTGGTGCATGGTGTTAAATCTTAATGTAGACTCTGTTCATTTGTAGCTCCAAGGTGGTGAAACAAGCTGCCAACCTCCATTCAACCTGCTGACTCCCTTGGTGTGTTTAAGAAACATTTGAAGACTGTTGTTAAGTGATTTTCTGTCTAATTAGTAATTCCTTCGATACATTATTATAACTAAGGAGATGGTAACTTGTGTTATGTTTGATTTAAAGTTTTTCATCTGTGATGATCAATTCTGTAACCTGATGCTGTAATAATTTTTTTCAAAGCAATTCTCCAGACTGATTTGTACCCTATTATGTTGATCTCTTTATTAAGTTCCTTAGGAGAAGTATCTGTGCTAAGTGAGTAAATGTAACTGAAGCTCTTTTGGAAGTGTTTAAGAAAAGTGAGCAAAGAAATTGTGACATATTTTTGAGCTATATAATGCAGACTTCTGGAAATTCCGGAATTTCTCAAAATTGTTTTTCAGACTAAGAGCGTTTAAAATGCATCAAATGCCAGGCCCAGATGCAAAAGTCACAGTGGCTAATAAAGTTATGAGTATGCATAGTACATATAGCACCCAGTGGGCCCAGAGATATCCCTGCCAGAGGGAGTTTAAAAGCTGAACATGTCTCTGTTGACAGACATTATGGGATACAGGTTGCCTTTCATATAGTTCAGGTGTCCATACCATAAATATATGAATTTGTAAAAGTTAGCTTTTTTCAGTTTTATTCTGTCAATCATGATCACGCTGTAACATACAATGTGCCAAACGCCTCTCCTGATTAGACTCTAAGTAACTTCGTCAGCATAAATTTACATCCGATCTGACGCTATTGGCTTTCAAATAATGTTGCATTAGTGTGATGATGTTTTCTGATTGGTACTATTCAGGTCATTAAATGATTTCTTCAAAATGTCACATATATTGTCTCTTCCTTTCAGGTGTGTAATAGGAACCAAAGCATAGAGAGAAGTGTGCGCATTCCAACAGGTACACACGTTGTAAATGTACAAAGGATGGCCCTTGTGTGTGTGTGAACTGTTAACATTTGAATTTGATGACTGCATATAGCGCTGAACTGACCTCATAAAAGGTCATAAAATGAATAATTCCAAATATCATATATACCTACTGTCTCTGTTTTTTGACATCGAAAAAAATAAGGTGCATACTAATTCTGCGTGAGCAGGAACACTCAATAAAACTGAATAAAAAAAAATAAAGTGATGGTGAGATACGAAGAAGGCAGATTCACCAGCATTTGTGTGTCAGCTTTTATCCCTCCAAATCAGAAAATATCCAGTTCCATTGCCACAAAACACCACTCACATCTACAGTTACTCCCAGTTTCAAATAAAAACTAACAGCGTCAGATCCCTAGGGCGGTAGTATGTATCATGATCGTGGCTGAGAGAATAAAAGCGAAAAAAAGGTAACTTTTACAAGTACAGTACTATAAATGTACATGGTCTGTTACAGACACAAACCAAATGTATGTGTGTACTGTATAATATTAACAATAAGAGAAGCTCACTGCTGAAAATAGTAAATATAGGAGGCAGTGGGGATCAAACCAGGGACTCTTTATCATAAGTCAGCATATCTTACCGCTACGCCACAGAAGCTGTTGGATCATCCTTGAACTTTTTGTGAAAGTGTTTATTTGATCTTTGGACTTTAGGCTTCAAAACATTCTATAGTTTATGCCTACATTTTGTAACATTTATTACTAAAATATGAAAAAGTTTCTGTTTTAACAATGTGTTTACACAGATTTCTGTAGAAACGGAACACACATGAAATGCATGTGTTCCAGATAACGATCTATTATTTCCACTCTAAAACTCCAGCAGTTCACTCACTCCCAGATAATCAAACAAGGCATGAGCTGTGAGAACATTGTGAACATTCTGCGACGGTGGAGGATGGAATAGCAAGCTGCTTACTGCTTGTCTTAATCGGCGCGTTTACAGGACAAAAGACGCTGACGGAGAAGTGCGAACGGATTTAAAGTGAGCCGGAATTACGAGTTTTTTTTGTAGGCTCTGGTAATTCTAGTGTTAAACACTTCAGTCATGTCACCTTGTAGCCGAGTCTTCTTCATCTTCCTTTTTCCGCTGCTCTTAATAAAAAAACCTTCTCTTAGGCCTTCTTCTTTTCTGACAGCTCTGTCCTTAGCATCCTTTTCCCAATATACCCAGACTCTCTCCTCTGCACATATCCAAACCAATACATCTGACTTTGTCTCCCAACCGTCCAACTTGAGCTGAACCTCTAGTGTACTCATTTCTAATCCTGTCCATCCTCGTCACAACCAATGCAAATCTTAACATCTTTAACTCTGCCACCTCCAGCTCTGTCTCCTGTTTTTTGGTCAGTGCCACCGTCTCCAACCCATATAACATAGCTGGTCTCACTACCATCCTGTAGACCTTCCCTTTCACTCTTGCGGATACCCGTCTGTCTCAAATTACTCCTGACACTCTTCTCCACCCATTCCACTCTTCCTGCAATCTCTTTTTCACCTCTCTTCCACAATCCCTGTTACTCTGTACTGTTGATCTCAAGTATTTAAACTCATCCATCTTCACCAACTCTATTCCCTGCATCCTCATCATTCCACTGACCTCCCTTTCATTTACACACATGTATTCTGTCTTGTTCCTACTGACCTTCTTTCCTGTACTCTCTAGAGCATATCTCCACCTTTCCAGGGTCTCCCCAAACTGCTCCCTACACTCACTACAGATTACAATGTCATAAGCAAAACTCATAGTCCACGGGGACTCCTGTCTAATCTCATCTGTCAACCTGTCCATCACCATTGCAAGTAAAAAATGGCTCAGAGCTGATCCCTGATGTAATCACACCTTCACGTTGAATGCATCCATCATTTCTACTGCAGACCTCACCACTGTGACACTTCCCTCGTACATATTCTGTACAACTCTTACATACGTACTTCTCTGCTTCTCCTGACTTCCTCATACAATACCACAACTCCACTTGAGGTACCCTGCCATATGCTTTCTCCAGATCCACAAAGACGCAATGTAACTCCTTTCTGTCCTTCCCTATACTTCTCCATCAACACCCTCAGAGCAAACATCACATATGTAGTGCTCTTTCCTGGCATGAAACTATACTGCTGGTCACTAATCATCACCTCCGTTCTTAACCTAGCTTCCACTACTTTTTCCGATAACTTCATGCTGTGGCTCATCAATTTTATCCCCCTGTAGTTACTACAGCTCTGCACATCCCCCTTATTCTTGATAATCAGTACCAGTACACTTCTTATCCACTCCTCAGGTATCTTCTCACTTTCCTTCTCAGATTTTATTAAACAATCTGATTAAAATGTTTATTTTTATTTTTATTTTTTTCATTTTTATTACTATTTAATTTAATATTGTTTCTTTGTATCAGTATACTGCTGCTGGATTATGTGAATTTCCTGTTGGGATTAATAAAGTATCTATCTATCTATCTATCTATCTATCTATCTATCTATCTATCTATCTATCTATCTATCTATCTATCTATCTATCTATCTATCTATCTATCTAAAAACTCCACAGCCATCTGTCCTAAACACCTCCATGCTTCCACAGATATTTCATCTGGACCCATGGCCTTTCTATTCTTTATCCTCTTCATAGCTGTCCTTATTTCCTCCTTGCTAATCTGTTGCACTTCCTGATTCACTATTGCCACATCATCCAACCTTCTTTCTCTGTCACTATCTTCATTCATTAGACTCTCAAAGTACTCTTTCCATCTGCTCAACACTCTCTCTAGCGCTTGTATGTTTCTTTATCCTTTATTACCTTAACCTGTTTCAAATCTTTCAAACCTTGGTCCCTCTGTCTTGCCAATTGGTACTGATCCTTTTCTCTCTCCTTAGCCTCCAGCCTCTCATATAACTTATCATACACCTTTTCTTTAGCCTTTGACTCTCTTTCTACTTTCGGCATCACTCTGACTATCCCACTTTTTCTTCCCCTACCTGTTTCTCTGTATACTTTCCTGTACTTCCCATTCTACCACCAGGTTTTCTTTTCCTCCCTCCTCTGTCCAGATGTCACACCAAATATCACTTTTACCATGCTATCACTTTTACTACTTCTGCTGTAGTTGCCCAGCTATCTGGCAACTCTTCCCTGCCACCTAGTGCCTGTAATAAATACCTCCTCCCTGAACATAACCTTGCAGTCTTCCTTTTTCAACTTCCAGCATTTGATCCTTAACTCTGCCCTCGGTCTCCTCCTCTTCTTGATCTCCAATGTCATCCTACAGACCACCATCCTATGCTGCCTAACTACACTTTCCCCTGCCACCACATTGCAGTCTTCAGTCTCCTTCAGATTGACCTTCCTGCATAGAATATAATCTACCTGGGTGCATCTTCTTCCACTCTTGTACGTCACCTTATGTTCCACTTCTTAAAATGCATATTCACCACAGCCATGTTCATCCTTTTCGCAAAATCCACTATCATCTGCCCTTCTTCATTCCTCTTCTTAACACCATACCTACCCATCACCTCCTCATCCGCCCTGTTCCCTTCACCAACATGTCCTTTGGAAATTCATTGCACACACAACATATCAACCTTCGTTCTCTCCATCACTTTACCTAATTCTCTCACATTACCAGTCATACTGCCAACATTCAAAGTTCCTACCCTCAATTCCACTCACTTCACTCCCCTCCTCTCCTCCTGCCACTAAAAATGTCTCCCCCTCTTCTTCTCCCTCTTTGGAAACAGTAGCCAACAGTACGGTCCTTCAAATGGCACACATGCCACCCCATCAACCTCAAGCCCTCCAACACATGATCGCTTCTCATGTGCACCTGTGGAACAAACCAATAGTTGAACAAGTGCCTTTTTTCTTTTATTATAAGGACAGTGCTTGCACAGAATTAAATACAACCTGGGCAAAGTGCTTTTAAAGTATCACATTGAGATGCATTTCCTCACATGAACCTATACTAAAAAAAAATAAAAAATAGACAAGGCAGTCCAAAAGCCTCAGCTATAAACAAATGCAAGATGTTGCTACATTACCCTAAAGAGCAGTTTTACAAAAACTAAAATGTCCTCAAAAAAGAAACCAATGCAGTTCAGATCCAGTCACATGTAGTGGATCAGCATGATGTGTACTTTAGTCATGAGCCAAAAAGTGTTGCTGGTCAGAAAGACAAAGCTCTTCCAAAATAACAAATTTGCTTACTACCAAAAGGAAAAGTAGAAAATATTTTTTTTTTCATAATATTATGACGTGTCTCACTACTGCAAGGGCTGTGGCGAATGAAAGCAGGGTTTGGGCTCCTGGAGTCTTGGGGAAAGCACTTTTTAAGGGTTCGGAGCACCTCCCTAGTGAGATAGACAGCTGAGTGATAGGGGTCAAGGTTAATTAACGATGCTTCTGGGCAAGTAAAAATGGGAGTGTGTGGTTGGTGAAGAGCAGCTTTGGAGCTATGTAGGAAGACAGCTACAGTGACTGGAGAAGGGAGCCAATGGTTAAAGGGCATGTAAGAGGCAGACAGGCAATAAGCAATCTGGTTTTTGTTATTTTGGAGGTGTCCCCGTGACCCGGACAACAGGTGGCAATAGGGCACCCCTTACATTGTGGCAGACCAAATTAGAAGCCTGTAGGCATCTTGTAGAATTCCCTGGAAAGTGGCTACTGTGTGTCTTATTCAACAAGTTGTCACATTGGTGTCAGCATGGAGGTGAAACAAAGCAGCAGTCAAAGTCCAGGTGAAAAGGAATTTAAAGCATTCATGCCGCATACAAGTTTGCCTAGGCAGTTAGCCTTCATGGAGGAGTGCAGGTTTTCAGCCCACGTGTAGCGAGAGGGTTACTTAGGTCCTTCTTCGGAGCAGTTTTCATGTATGATGCTAGATACCAGTGAGCACGACCCACCTTTGCAGAAGGTACCATAGTGCTATAAGAATGAAAGAACTCCAGAGCTTATAGAATTTTAATCAATACATGATATTATTTTACAATTTAATACAGTTAAGTACTTATATGAAGTTATAACAGTGAATTATTAAACATAAGGATAAAAGTTGAATGTAACTAAAGGGTTAACTAAATGTTGTTTTAAGCCTAGCCATGTGAGGCTTTTGCCTCATCTTAGAGGAGCTGCCAAGATAGTTGTTAAGGTTAAAAGTAGATGAGTAACAAACACTCCTCTATTTACAAGGCAATATTCAGATTAATGGGAGAGTCCAAAGGACTATCCGAGTCTGTTGGCATGGCCCGAATTTAAACAGAGCTTTATGTATTTAGCAAATGGATGAACAGAGGATTTTGGAGTAGGGCACTTGTAAATGCACATAGATGAAGAGGTGATAAGCGTTTTGACTGAAGAACTGCGTGAAGGGTACCGAAGCAAGACAAAACTGCTATGCCTCTTGGAGGATAACATATTGCAGTGGGTGGATATGGAGGTGGTGCCTGTGAGTGCTGGAATAAAGACATATGGATGGGTGGAACTTGTTAAAGACTGGCATATTTGATGGAACTGGGAATTGGAAAGCATGCTACACCTGTTTTGCATGATTGCCAGGGCAAATGGCTGGAGCTTGGAGGAGCAAGCTGTACAGCTGGCTGAGGCATTGGATGGTAATGCATTAGTGGCACTGATGGATGTGCCAGATGATGAGCTGTTAAATGCCCACGCACTGGAAACAACATTGGAGTGGTGTTTTTGGCCATGCAGAATCTGTCACTGCAATAAGGCAACAGTTAGAGCAAAGAGTTCACAGGACAACTGAGGCCATGGGGGTATTTGCCGCAGATGTTTAGTCTTTAGTGCAAAGGAGTTATCCCCATTTTGACAGATCAGTGTCAGGGGCAGAGTTAGCTGAGGAGGCATTTCTGTAGGGTTTCTATATATTTTTGAGCAGCACTATAATGTAATGTAGTGTCATGCAAGCTTAATTAATCTCCCATTTAAAATGTAAAACAGCTAAATAAAATACTTCAAGAGTGGAATGCCTCATACATGGTGCCTGAAAAGTGGTTTACTTTACACAATAAAAGTACAAAAGGATTAGAAGCCATAAATATATAAGACTACAATATCTAAGACCTTCAGTTTTTGCAGTACACTTTGGTTAAAGTTTTACATCGATTACAATAAAATCAAATTTAAAAAAAGTTATATATTGACTAGTGTATGGCTGTACATTTTTCACTCTGAGATTAGGAGATAACCCAGACTGACAGGACCTTTTGCAAGATGGACTAATACCTTATACATTAGGGATAACTGCTTCTCTCAGGAGGGTCATGAAGTGTTTAAAAACAGTCATTTATATGTGGTTCAAAAAGCAGTTTCAAGCAAAAATATTAACATACCCACAATAAAGCATTCTTACAATTTATTAAATATACATATAATGATCGCTGTTTCTCTCAATATTTCTTTGTTTTCTGTATTAATAATGAGACTTTTTCATTTTTGTTGTAATATGCCTTTCTAACATATATAAATATTAAGTCATCTTTGAGTCTCATTTACTAAATATATAAATGTAGAATATTTTAATTAACAATTGCATTTGATTTACATGGTGGAAGTGAAAAATTATTTACACTATATTATCCCATAAACATTAATAACTTCACACATATCTTTATTTTTATTGATACATTTCAACCACAATTGCACCTGGTATTTCTTCAAAACTCACCATATTAAATATATTTGTATGTCAGCCACATCTGGCATTGCTAGTTACATACTGTAAATCCATTTGCCTTCTTTTAAATCCAAAAGATTAAAAAAAAAATTATTTGTAATATATTTTGTCATATATCACTAACAGACAAGCTGTGTATGACACACTATAAATTTTGTACAGTCTTTTAAATTACTGAAGCTGTTTAATGCATAATTTACAATTAGTTATTTTTGTGATACTGTTATTTAATTCTATTCCTTTCTTAATTATAAAAAGAAAGCATTGTGTCTTCAAGGAAAACAATGATACACACTTGCCATACTTTAAAATAGAAACATAAATACAACTCCCTTTCCAAATACTTTGTTTGGGATCTCTGAAGTTATTTTATATAGGGTTACACTTAACGCCTGAATGTACAAAAAACACAGGTACAAAATTGTGTACTGGTGTAGCTTCTGATAATGTCTATTTTGAATACAGAATAAACAATTCATTATTTATCATTTTATTTTAGAGCAGAAACTTAGTTTATTGGCCCAGTAGTGTTTGTTTTTTGCCTGAAAAAATGTAAGTGACTCTTCTGCGTATTTCAGGTAAAATCATTCCATATATCAAAGGGTTTAAAAGAGGGGGAATTATGACAAACTCTAAAGAAGCAATGGTATTGACCAAGTCTGATGTTCTTTTTAAACGCATTCGGCTCTCTGTTGATTCAAATACTGTAGAACATAAAAAGAAGGTGAATGTAACTAAATGTGGAAGGCACGTTTGGAAAGCTTTAGATTTGTAAGATCGGGACCTATTCCAGCACAAAACAAGGATTTTTATATATGAATAAAGAATGAAGAGAATAGGCAATAAAAAAATACCGAAACCCACAGATCCATAAATATTATTAGCACTAGTGTCTGTACAAGATAACTTTACAATTTCCCAATTATTACAGTACACTGTGTTAATTGTATTTCCACATAATTGGAGACTACTAGAAAGGGACACCAAAATACTTATACCAGTAATTGGATATATCCAAGCAAGAAACATTAACATTGCCACTTTTGTATTTGAAATGATAGTACTGTATAATAGTGGAGCATTTATTGCTATGAACCTATCATATGCCATGACAGTTAAAATCGTAATTTCAACAGCGAAATAAACATAAAGAAAAAAAATTTGAGTAAAACAAACTGAACGAGAAACTACTGGAACATCTGTTTGGAGGTCAATCAATAATTTTGTATAAAAAGTTGTGGAGCCAATGAGAGCACTGATCAATAAATTGCATAGAAAAATGTACATGGGCTCATGAAGGCTTTTTTCCAAAATTATCAGCAGAATTAAAGAGAGATTAAAAGATAACATTAAAAGATATGCAATTAGTGCAGCCACAAAATATACATGTTTAGTGTTCCCCATGTCTTTAAAGGGAACAAGTATAAAAGTTGTAACATATGTTAAATTTTCCATCATTATCAAGGGTCCGTAGATTAAGAGGAAGAGTGTAAAATCTGCCCCTTTTTGACTTCTGAGATGTTAATAAAAAGCCCAGTTTTTAGACATTGGTTACGACAAGAGCTCACTGAAGCATCTCATCCATCGCAGGTCAGTATTCTTCCTACTGATTAAAAAGAAAAAGGTTAATTTTAAATTCAGTTTTTCTTTTTTGTAATCTTTTCAAAATAAACAATTTAAAATTTGTCTCAGTTTAATGCTTTGTATTTTAACAAGTACTGTATTTGATTGATTACATTGACTAAAATTGGCTTAGGTTACATCACTGTAGAGAAAACCACTACTTACTGGTAAAAATTACACCATGCACTACTTTTAAACTGCAATTCAGCACTCTTTGTAAAGGTTTCATAAATTATTATAAATTAGTTTCAGTTCAAGAAAAAAGTATACCAAATAAAAGAAAAAAGTATTTTTGACTTACAAAGCAGAGAAAATAAAACATGAATTCTACAAGATTGAATGCTCTACTGTTTCCCTTTATTTGCTTGTCTTCATTTAGCATTACATCAAGAGTGCCCTCCGTTTAATGTAAAACTGCTAGAAAATGCTTGTCATCTGTTGTTACCTTTTTTTCTGAGATCTCTTAAATGATTCATCATATGACATTCCTCGTGGTAGGTGATGTTAAATATAAAAGGTTTTAGCTTTATATATAGAATTTTCTCTCATGTTTTTCTATATAATTGCCTAACAGTGTCTCAGGAGTCTTTTTTTGCTTTCCTTATGAAGTGTGTTACTAATAAAAGTCTCAGGAATTGTGTAGCACAACTAATTGACTCAAAATGTCATGAATGCCTTTCCCTTCTGATTATCTTAATTATCACACTGCCTAATGTTCTAAACACATACCTGAATTCGGGGGGTCTTCTGAGTTTCAAGCACTGCACCAATATTTGGGTATACATAAAAACATAGGTGGCATGGTGGCGCAGTGGGTAGCGCTGCTGCCTCGCAGGTGGGAGACCTGGGTTCACTTCCCAGGTGATCCCTGCATGGGTTTCCTCTGGAATTTCCTCCCACAGTCCAAACGCATTCAGGTTAGGTGCATTGGCGATTCTAAATTATGCTTGGTGTGTGTCTGTGCCTGACTGGGTTTGTTTACTGCCTTGTGCCCAGTGTTGTCTGGGAATGGCTCCAGCATAACCCCGTGACCATGTAGTTAGGATACAGCAGGTTGGATAATGGATGGATAAAAACTTATTTTAATATCCTATTTGTTTAATGGACCCCAATGAAAATTTCTGAATACACATAAACTGAGGGCCAGTTTTTCAAAAGACTTTCAGCAGTGAGAAGAGTGTACAAGACTCTCACTGGTTTTCTTGAAATGAATGACAGATATAATAATCATTCACGATCAGTGTATCTTCTCACCACAATTTGAGCTGGTGTGAAGCTTTCAAACATTTGAATCTACACAGATCTCCTTATTTTGGCAGATGAAAATTGCCATTTTACTAGAGGTTGTGTTCTTAAGACACTGGAATATTATTCAAAGGAGACAAGGACACACCATAGAAACGAATGAAAGACAACAAAGTACAGTTAATATATTGACAGAGTAAGTAAGGAGATAGTAGTAAAAAATGTTGTTTTTAAAAAAACAGGGCATTTACACTTCAACCTTCCATTAAAAGACAAATAAATTGACACTGCACCGTGATCCCCATTTTTTTCAATATTATGGGAACTGCACTGGGATTGAGTACTTCCTCAGTAATCTGCCCAATTACCAGTTTGTACAGTGACACAG
This sequence comes from Polypterus senegalus, assembly GCF_016835505.1. Lineage (NCBI taxonomy): Eukaryota > Metazoa > Chordata > Cladistia > Polypteriformes > Polypteridae > Polypterus > Polypterus senegalus. The sequence goes on from NC_053155.1 coordinate 278,115,786, forward strand.
TCATTGATACCAAAGTGGAGAATTATTTTTTTTAAATAATCTGTTAATTTAAATAATTTATTCGGTTATTACAAATGTGCAAGATTAACACTTTAATGCTCTTTATAAACTGGTTTAATGCTGCATTACATTTGTCTTAACAATCTGTTTAATTTGCCTTAACCTGCATCAAACAAATCCTGCTTTTTAAACAGTAAACTGTACTTAACATGGTCCACAAACTGTCAGAGAAGTTTATGCAGTTTGTTGGATTCCAGATAGAGTATGATTATTTCTATTTACTTATTCCTGTTCTTTACTGAGAGAAAAGCCAAACAAAATGACACCTTTTACTGGCTAACTAAAAAGATTATAATATGCAAGCTTTCGAGGCAACTCAGGCCCCTTCTTCAGGCAAGATGTAATCTTTACTGAGAAACCGGCCTCAGATTTGGAGTTGGATTCTTTCTGTGAAAGATGGGGAATTGTTATAAAATCTAGTTGTCCTCATCTTGTAAACTAAAAACAAAAGATTTATTTCTTAATGAAGACAAGTTCAACTGCAACATAATAATGTTTATTTTTAGTGATAATTTTTGTTCACTGTTCTAGTAATGTTATAGAGTTTTTAAGGTAATTATTTTACTTTTACTTTAAATATATATAATCTGAAATAGTTTTGTGGTATATTACAAAACAATTTAAATCCTTTACAACTGAATATTGCCCTTTTAATAACTAAAGTTCCTACAATTACAGCACATAAAAATCAGTAATTTTTATAATTTCTATAAATCACCATTTCATTGTATTCATAATCTCTATTTTGTGAAAATACCATGTAAAACATCTTGTTTCTTTTAAGCTAATAATGTTAATGTAATCGCATTGTTGGACATTTTATATTTTTATTGTATTTGGTTCCTAGTAAGTTGTGTTTATGAATAATAGAGGATATGAAATTGCAGGACAAGCTAGTTTAGATTAGGGCAAATAAGTTTGTCCTGAGATCTTAACATTAATTTCAGGACAATCTAGCTTAGACTAGGCCAAACCTTTTCATCCTGTTGGGCTTCAGACAAACTGGTTTGGCCTAGTCTAAACTAGTTTGCTTTTAAAATCAGGTTTGATTACATTTACAAACTATACATGTATGTTTATTTAATGATTTTCTTCCTAATGCAATTTACCAATTAAAGTTTTGTTTTTGCATATGAATATTGCTAACAAAATGTTAACATTTTGTATTTTTAGATATATTTTTATTTAAAAAAACATTCAAATAGCATAATTCCTTTTTTCTTTTGGAATATAAAATAGCAATAAGCAAAAACATAAAGTACTGTTGCAAAACAAAAGTTCCATTTAGCATATGTTACTTAGTAAAATCTGCGGTGGGTTGGCACCCTGCCCAGGATTGGTTCCTGCCTTGTGCCCTGTGTTGGCTGGGATTGGCTCCAGCGTACCCCCGTAACCCTGTATTTGGATTCAGCGGGTTAGAAAATGGATGGATGGATGGATACTTAGTAAAATACTAGATTTCTCCAAAGGACTGTTTATGGTTAAATAAAAACATTTTCAAATTAGAGCATGGAGAAACAAGAGGGATATATACACACACATACACACACAACATTGTTTGGTGCCATTTTAGAACTTAAACATGCCATTTCCATGGTACATTAATTGAAACACTGGAATATGACATAGTTATCACAAGTAGTAACAACAAATGTTTAAGAAAGAGAACAGTTTCTGTTAAATTGTCCAATAAACTGGTAGCATTGCACTGAGAGAATAAAAGTGAATAATAAAACAAAATGCTAACTTTTATAAGTAACCATAAATTTACACTGGCTGTTACAGACTCAAATAAATCAAATGTATGTTTTTATTCTATAATAATAATAATAATAGCCAGTCACTACTCAAAACAGTTAATACATGAAGGGCCCAAGATTGAACCTGAAACCTCTCAACTTGGAGACAGCAGTTCTTATCTCTGCACCAACCAGGAAGACATATGTGTGTGTGTGTGTGTCTGGTACCCTATCCCAATTTCTTTTACTTTGGTTAAATTCTAGAAAAAAAGCTCACTTGTTTAGTTATATCTGTGTCTTTTGTGAAAGTGTTTATTTGATATTTGGACTTCAGTCTTCACACATTATACACTTCACATCAGCGTTTTGCCAATTTAATAATAGAACATGAAAAAAGTTTCTGTTCTAGTATATGTTCAATATTACTTGCCTCACATTTCCTGTCATCCTACATTTACACAGATCATTGTAGACACAGAACACACATGAAATGTATGTGTTCCAAATAATAATATATTATTTACCATATACAACTCAAGGCACCTCACACCCAGATAAACAGAACTTTGTGTACGACTAAAGATGCATCGGTGCAGGATGGGATAGCAGGCTGCCTGCTGCTTGTGCTGATAGACACATTTGCAAAACATAAGACGCTGGTGAGCAGGTGCAAGGGAATTTAAGGTGGCCCGGGATTACAAGTCTTTTTGTAGGCTTTAGGGATTCTAGTGTTAATGGTAATAATGGTCTTGCTGTAATAATTGAAACTGTGGAGGCATTTAATTTGTTACATGGGTGATATTGGGGTTGGATAACATTTTTTCCTTGATTAAAAAAAATATTATTTAAAAAGAGTATTAAATGTTGACTCAGATTTAGTTTCTTGAATATTATCTTTTGTCTAAAGCTCTGAAGCCATTCATTGTATAAAATATGCAAAAATGTAAGATGTTAGGATGAGAGAAATACTTTTTTACAGCACTGTAGAATAGATGACATTTAGGTGGTTTTTAGGGGTTGTTAACAAAGAATCCTTAAATTTAGAAGAAAATCTGCTAAAGCTTATACTAGGTGAAAATTTACCCATGGCACAAGGTAGTGTTCACATTTGTAGTAGTTGTACTAAAATGTGACATTTAGAAACTTTTTTGCATATTGTAAAGTGAGGGTGCCTTACTAAAAGTGTTCAAATTTGTGAGCTGAAAAGATGACTTTTAGAATTTCTTTATGGGTTGTGAACAAATAACCCTAAATGCAGAAGAAAATCATTTAATGTCAATAGTGAATCAAAACTGACCTGAAAGTCATGGTAACATTTTTAGAAAATGTAAAAATTATGATGTTTAATTTGTTTTTGGTCATTTGTTAATTGGGGTAAACACAGGAAAAGTCACAAAGATTCATTCTGAACAAATTAAATTTAGGGTGCTTTTACTGATTTCAAACACAACACTAGATAAAATTTGATTTGAGAACATTGTAAAGGTTAATAGCAATACCTTTAAAAATAATTTTTCTGTAGATACTGAGCAGTCTCTCATGGTGCTATAAATGAGTTTTGTTTCATTTCTTTATGCGAAACTGCATCCGTTTCTGCTTGTTTTGCCTCATAGAGACAGAGTCTATGCACCTGTAAGCACAGCCCATTTTGATACTTCACCCAGATTCTATTTCTATATCTTACTCAAAGATGATAGTCAGTGTTTGGCTGAAGAGATGCTTTCCCAGAATTCATAACAGATTCAAATACAACTGTTTACTTCAAAATCAATCCAGAGAAAACAAACAAAAAACAGGACTACAAAGAGGCAAAAAAATTTAAACCGCCACACAACAGAAAAGAGTAAAAGAATGGATATGAGACGAAAAAAAAATTAATGTTTTAAATATAATAGAATAATTAATAACATAGGATAGTCGATCACAGAAACCAGTATCATTATTCTAAAATAATACTACTGAATTCTTTACAACTTTTATTTCATGCAGATGTGGTCAAATAGTTCCCTGTTCTTCCACAGCATTGTGAACCACTGCAGGACACTGGGACTGTCAACTTGTATACTAGAGTGGCTCTGAACAAGTAAAACGACAGAAAATGATCAAGGCAGTCCAAAGGCCTCAGCTAAACAAACACAAGCTTTGTATTTCTATTGCCCTAATCTCACATAAAATGAAATGTCTAAAATCTCACAATTCAGACACAGTCATATGTGTGTGGATCAGCATGATGTATACACTCTTCAGGAGCCAAAAGGCTTGCTGGAAAGAAAGCCTAAAGCCTTTTCAAAGAAACCAATATGGTTAACGTACCAACAGGACTGTAGAAACTTTATAAATCTGACATAATAGTAACAGTTTTCTAATTGAGCCAGTTTCTTATGCCAGGGCACTACGTTTCGACATTTACTCAGCTTTTAGCACAGTACTAACCAGCCTCACATACCGGTTCATAAATGACATAATCTGAATTATAATACAAATATTGCAAAATGTAATTACATCTTCTATTGACTTTTATGCTGTACACCAAAGGCACTATGGTAATTGGATGCAAATCTGAACACCACTGAAAAAATGAAATTAAAAGTTTGATAAATGAGTGTCGGTATCAATTTTATTCTGTGGACAGCAAAAAGACTAATTACCTTCTGTTTAACTTTCAGAAACAAAATTTAACATGGAAATTTCCCCTTGTGATTTTTCCATCTATCTATTGTGCCGGGTGGCTGGCAGCTCATCCCAGCTGGGATGCCCCTGAGATGGAAGGATGGGGGAAGGCAGCTTTTCCAGGACACTGCCTCCCCCAAAACACTAGATGGCAGCTCCCCTGGAGTGTAAAGTTGCCCCAGATTTCCGCAATGCGGTTTCTCAGCCCTGTTGGGTACCGTAGCTGCCTCCTAAAGGAACTGTGAGAGGACCACAGGAGCTATGCCTCATCCATAGCCCGGAAGTACTCCTAAGTCACGAGGATGAGAGCCCTGAAGTACTTCTGGGCTGAAGGAAACTGTTGTGTTTATTGTGTTGTGTGTACTGTTGTGTTTATTGTGGCTGTGGTGCTTTCGAGGCACTATTACAGAAGAAAAAAAAGATTAAAAGTCTTCTTAGTGCTTTTAGCCTGTGTCCATTATAATACACTATCTATATCTTGAAGTTTCATCTGTTCATCTCATTTCATATATGGGAGTGTTGCAGCAAGGCTGAAAATAACTCAAATATATTGTTTTCTATTGTGAATCACATATTTTTAGCTGTGTTGTACTGCTGATTAATTGCCAATTAAAGTGTAAAAAAGATATTTAACTAAAAAATTCCAGGAGTGGACTGTCCTATACGTAAGGCCTAAAAAGTGCTTGACTTCACAAGATGATTCAATGCAGCCATGAATCTTGCAAAGAAACCAATATATAAGACTTTTAGCTTTTGCAATGCAGTACTTTTCTTCAGTTGCTTGGTTAAATGTGACTAATGTATGGCTCTCTGTTTTTCACTCTCAGAACAGATTTAGGTCTGATTTTATCTTTTAACAAGATGACCTAATAGCTTGTTAATTGTGGTAATTGTTATTTTACAGAGGGTCAGGAAATGTTTAGGAATGAGGTAATTCATAAAGTATTCATAAAATCTTAAAGAAATGCAGTAAACATGTTAAATAACATAAACATAACCCAAAATGAGCCATTCTTACAATTTATATATATAAAAAAGTAATATACTATATATATATATATATATATATATATATATATATATATATATATATATATATACTGTATATATATATTATATAATGATAGCTGTTTTTTCAATTTGTACTTGCTTTCTATATTAATAATGTGTCCATCATATTTAAAAATTAAGGCAATGATAATTGAGTGTACTTCTTTGGTAAATGCATCATGTTTTTCATTTTAATGGACAAATTGTATTTATCATTTTAGACAGAACAGTGTTGCAGTGGTGAATGCTTCTTCTTTGCAGCTCCCAGGATCCATGTTTGATTTTCAAAATGGTCACTATTTGTCTGGAAGTTGTTCTTTTCCACAGGTAACGTGATTTCTGTCCACATTCCAAAGACATGTAGGTTAGGTTAGGTGGTGACTAAAAATTAAACAAGAAAGAGTGTGCGTGGATAAGTGTGTTGGAATACACCTCGTGACATAGCTGGTGTCCCAGTCACAGCTTGTTCCTGGTTGGTGTTCCACATAGCCAGGGAAGTTGGAGAAGTCCTGTGGCCATTTAATAAAAAAAGAAATTGGTTGGGGGAAAAAAAGTATTTGGTTGTTTGGCCACTTACCAACCTCATCTCGATATATTTCAAACTCAATTGTACTTTTTATTAAGATGCTCTTTTTTGTGGCTCTTGTGAACACATTAATGTTCCACTCATTAAACAAAAAAGCAATTAAAGGTATGTGTGAATCTGTTTGTATCAAATTAAAAACACCAATAAAAACACAGGAGTTTTTTATTTTCACTGATAAATTTCAAGCACATTTGCAACAGATGTTTCTCAAAAGCACAAAACACTATATTTATATATATAATATATATTTGTATATCCGACATAACTTTAATGGGTTTTAAAATAATGTGAATCCATTTACCTTTATATTCAGGCATGGCAAGTAAAAAATATTTCAGATATATTTTATGATATATCAGTAGTAACCACATTGTAAATGACACAACATAAATGTTATCTAATCTAGTGTGAGTATTTCTTTAGCCCAAAACACCAATGCGTTTCTTGGAAAGAGGCTGTGTTTTAAGACCACTTGGGTGGCATGCCTCAGAACTTTTCCTTGTGAGGTTACCTGACAAAATAGTTGCTGGTCATCTACATGGCAGTATGTTACAGCGTATCTTACAATTTTTATACAGTATATACTTATTTTCTACTTCTGAATATAATTTTTTTTGCATAAAAAGTAATTAATGATTTCTATTGCATACTTTATTACAGATTCAATTCAATATATATTGTAAATTATTGAAGGTATGTAATAAATATATTACAGCCAGTTGTAATTTATTTCTACTACTTGCTTAAATGCAAAACGTATGTGCTGTGTTTTCAATGACACCAAAAATACATAATTATCCTACTTGACAAAGCAAAGAACTAAAATGCAACTGTCCTTCCAACTGCTCATGGCACTCTGTAGTCATTTTAAATGTGATTACACTTTAATCAGCCACAGGGGATGCACAAACCAGTGTGTTTCTTCGTGCCGGTCCCAAGCCCAGATAAATGGAGAGGGTTAAGTAAGGAAGGCCATCCGGTGTAAAATGTTGCCAAATCAATATGCGGACAACAATTTTGGATGATTTGCTGTGGCAACCCCTAATGGGAGCAGCCAAAAGAAGAAGAAGACACTTTAATGTACAAGGAGGTAAAAGACACAATATTAAACAGATATGTTTATTGTTTGAGCAGCTTCTGACATCTTTTCTTGACACCTATTTATGAATACAAAATTAACAATTTTTTTTCTGGTCATGAGACATTTACATAGTTTATCTATGTTGTAATGTTTGTTTTTTACCAGGAAATAATACATGGATAATTCTTCTGCGTATTTCAGGTAAAATAATTCCATATATTAAAGGGTTTAAAAGAGGGGAAATTATTACAGACTCCAAAGAAGCAATGGTACTGACCACGTCTGATGTTCTTTTCAAGTGCAATCGGCTCTCTATTATTTCAAATACTATAGAACATAAGAAGATGGTGAATGTAACCAAATGTGGAAGGCACGTTTGAAAAGCTTTCCATTTATGAGATCTGGAGCTATTCCAACACAAAACAAGGATTTTTATATATGAATATAAAATAAAGAGTATAGGCAATAAAAACATACCAAAAGCCACTGATCCATAAACATTATTAGCGCTGGTGTCTGTACAGGACAACTTTACAATTTCCCAATTATTACAGTACACTGTGTTAATGGTATTTCCACATAACTTCAGACTGCTAGACAGTGATATCAAAATACTTACACAACAAATTGGATATATCCAAGCCAGAATAATTAACTTTAGAGCTGTTGCATATGAAATGATTGTACTGTATAGCAACGGAACATTTATTGCTATGAATCTATCATATGCCATGACAGTTAAAATGGTAATTTCAACAGAGAAATAAATATAAAGAAAAAAAATTTGAGTGAAACAAACTAAACGAGAAACCACAGGAACATCTGTCTGAAGGTCAATCAGTAATTTTATATAAAAATTTGTGGAGCCAACAAGTGCACAAATCAACAAATTGCATAGAAAAATGTACATAGGCTCATGCAGGCTTTTTTCAAAAAGTATTAGCAGAATTAATGAGAGATTCAAAGTTAACATCAGTAGATATGCAATTAGTGCAGCTATAAAATATACATGTTTACTGTTCCCCATGTCTTTAAAGGGAACGAGTATAAAACTTGAAATGTATGAGGAATTATCCATCATTTTCTGGGGTCTATAAATTGAGAGGGTAAAATAAGCAAAGAAAATCAGCCTCTTTTGACTTCTGAGATGCAGATAAAAAGTCCAGCTTTTAGACACGGGTTACAACAACAGTTCACTGAAGCATCAAATACGCCACAGGTCAGGATACTTACTGATTAAAAACAAGAAAAAGGTTAATTTTAGATGGAGAGTTTTTCATTTTTATAATCTTTCAAAGGAAGACATTTAAAATGTGGCCCAATTTAATGTACTATTTTTTAACAAGTATTGCATTTTATATTTTGTCTTGTATTAAAAGACCAATATTATGTTGATTAAATAGTGTAAAACTGGCTTAAGTTATAAACATGGTAGACAAAAATACAACAATTCAGTTCTTTTTGCAGAGGTTTTATAATTTATTCCAAGGTACTTTTCAGCTCAAGATAAGAAGTATACTATATATAAGAAAACAGACCTGTAAAGCAGAGATATAAAAACATGAATTTTACTTCATTTGAATGTTCTACTGATTCCTTTTATTTGCTTGCCCTCATTTAGCATAATATCAAGAGTGCCCTACTTTCATGCAATACTGCAAAAAATAAAACATGTTTATAATCTTATTTTACCTTTCTTTCTGGAATCTCCTAAACGATTCATTATATAGCAAGTGGTTAATGATGCCATATGTGAAAGGTTATAGCTTTATATATAGAGAATGTCTTGTCATGTTTTGCTACATATGTATTTAGCATGTCTCAGGAGTCTTTTTTGTTTTCCTCATTATGAAGAGCCCTCAAAACTAAAAATCTCAAAGTTTGTAGCAGTCATAGCATTATGTTTTTCCCTCCTGATTGTCTTAAATATTGTATATTTTTTATTAAATAGATATTAGATGAACATGACTTTAAACTATACAAGTAAAATATTTTTGATGAAAGTTATACCCTGCCTTCCCTAAACACCTAATTCAATACGGACTTCCTCTGAATTACTAATAATTGTTTTACAAACATATACAAAAAGTCCTTTAACATCCTTTTCAGTTTTAAGAACCACAATGAAGTTGAATTTCTGTATACACAAAAAATAAAGGCCAGTTTTTCGAAAGCCTTTCACTGGTTAGAATAACTTGCAAAACGCTCACTGGCTTTCTCAAAATGAATGACACACATAATCTTGGGTTATAATCAGTGTGTCTTCTCACCAGGATGTGATGTGGTGAAAGGCTTTCAAAAGATTGAAACTACATGGTTTTCAATGTGTCATTAGATAGAAAATGGCCTTTTCACAAATACCTGTGACTTTTGGTATTACTGGAAATTTAATATAATTTGTTCTTTTTTTGTATCTGAGAAATTCACTTGATTGAAAAGGGAATAATTGTGCTTGGTAGTTTGTCCAGTAAAGTCATGTCCTTCCATGTCAATCAGTGTTGTGAGGGCTGATATTTTGTTTGTAGATCATTTTCCAATGCACTTGTTGATGAAAATTGTAATAATTTGACAGGCAATCATTTCAAGTCACATCACACCTCCTACATTTAAAAAAATGATTTAAAAATATGATGCCATAAACTGTTTTGTTTCTTCAAAAAATCTCTGAACCATTTTATTTTGAAAGTACTGTTAACACAGCAAATATCTATGGCCTGTAACCCTTGTTCTTTGTGTTCTTTAACTAGTCCTGCTTTCCTAATTGTAGTAAGTTGTTTAACTTAAATGCAATCAAAATTAGCCTGGTTTTTAGCTTTAGCCCCTTTGTATTGTGCACCACCAGGCTGGCACTGCCGCCTCAACCCGACACAGACAGGCATGGGACACAAGTTCAAGGCACACACAATTTTTTATTTTCTTTTTACACATGGGAAACACCTTCCCCATTTCCCATAGGCACAATACAGTCTCAGCACAAGCACAATTCAACAGAATTACTTCATTTTTTTTCTTTTTCTCCTCCACTTCTCCAGTCAAGCTTCGTCTTCCTCTTTCCATCTCTGGCTCCTTGAGTAGTGGCTGCTGGCTCATTTTATACTGCACGCAGAAGTGTTCCAGGTAGGTCCTTGATGACCTAGTTTCCAGCAGCACTTCTGGGTGTGGTGGAAGAACTGCCCAAAAGGGCTCAGCAGATCCTGCTGCAGCACCCCCCTGGCGGCGCCCACATAGCTCATCATGCACCAAACTCCAACTCCCATGAATCCCTGCGGGAGTCCGAGATGCCGCTGCAACCCAGGGGGGCTGTTATGTAGTGTCCTGGGGGAGGTAATGCTCTGGCCACGCTTGCTCCCTTGGTCTTCTCAGCGTGGAGGCATCCCAGCCGGGCAAGGGTCCCAGCCACACACTACATCATATATATCATTTTCAGGAAACCCCATTACATACCTTGGGTCTTCAGTGGCTCGGCACAAAAACACATATGTATGTGTATGTATATATATATATATATATATATATATATATATATATAGTGGAGCCAACCCGGACACAGACAGGCGGACATGTTGTTTTTCAACCACCACACGTTTATTTACAATATTTACAGTTAATATTAAATGGTCACACAGACCCAAATAATGGTCACTAAGACCCAGTAGTGCACAACCCCCAAATACACAGTCCTGGCCACAAATGCCTCTCTTCGGCCCGCCTCCGCACCTCCTCTGTGCTTTGTCCTTCCTCCTCCCGACTCCAGCCCTGAATGAATGGAGACAGCCCTTTTATATGGTGAGCACCAGGTGTTCCCGGCATTCCTCCCTTGGCCACGCCCCAGCGTGGCGGAAGTGCCGGCTGTCCTCCCGGCAGCTCCCCGGGTGTCTCCCAAAGTCTTCCCCCCTGCACTTCCTGGTGTGGCGGAAGTGCTGGGGTAACAGGTCCCCAAGGCATTGGGATGCCTCCTGGCGGTGACCACGGGTCCCTACAGGGTGGAGCTTCCATGCCCTGTACCCGTGGCCCCCAAAGCAACCAGGAAGGCAGCCCCCGTGGTCCCAGATGGGCGCGCCCACTTCCGGTCTTTCAAGGTATCGGCTGGGTCATCGCCCCTGACATCCACAATATACTATACTGTATATATATATATATATATATATATATATATATATATATATATAAATTTATATACTAGCAAAATACCTGCGCTTAGCAGCGGAGCAGTAGTGTGTTAAAGAAGTTATGAAAAAGAAAAGGAAATATTTTTAAAATAACATAACCTGATTGTGAATGTAATTGTTTTGTCACTGTTATGAGTGTTGCTGTCATCAAGGATTTGATTTATCATTATTTCTTTCAATCAGGTTCGTATTTGGAAGACGTGTTGTTTTGAAGTTACATTCCGTGTTTGTCAACTGTTGTAAAGATAACAGGTTTCATTCATCGAAGTGCTCACTACCCAAATCGGTACTCGTGAATGTAAGATGTTTAACAGGCATTCCCTGTATTAACTTGTGGATTTTCCTGTGAATATTCAGCGGTAACGTGTCTATGAACTTGAGGAATCTCTTGCGAGTATTTAGCGACAGTGTCTTGTAACGGTTGTCACAAAATTTATTATTGTGTGCCTTTAAATGTTTCTGCCATGTGCTTCCTTTTAGAGATAATGTCCCAGCAATTAACCGTCTGTGGGATATCTGTTTAAGAAGAATTGGGGGCAAAATACGCCTGTGGGTCCTTGCTTCATACCATGGTGTGACGTAAGGGGAACTGACTAAAAAGGCAAGGAGACGCATATTTTGAATGAAAAGGGAGAAGACAGCCAAGGAGCGGAAAAGTGAGAAGGAAAACTGTTTAAATGAAGAGCTAGGAAGGGGAATGGAAAGAAGCAGCCAGTGGTTAAGCAAGGAAGACTCCGTAATAAGGACGGTTGGGTGCACGTAGAAGGTGTAACAATAAGATCGTTAAGCCTTATGATAATGTTCCCCATGGAGGTTTAGAGATGCACTGGGAGAAGTATAGAATAGGGAAGCCCGTGTGACTGTTCTGCTGTTCTCCTTCGACAGTTCTGTGGCTCTGCATATTTGTATGCACCTCTCTAAAGTCAGTTTGTCTTCTCTCAGTAATCATTGTTGCACACTTGCATCACTGGTTCTGCACACAATTCGGTCATGTATAAGGGAACTTTTAATTTCCCCGAAATTGCATGTGCCTGTTAACACTCTCAGATCTGTGACGTAGTAGTCTATATTTTCTCCCCTTGCCTGATTTCTTGAAAAAAATCTGAACCTCTCTACAGTTTCGTTTATTTTCAGGTTGTAATGTTCATCAAATTTACGTATCATGAAGCTCATGGTTAACTCATCAGGTCTTACATCACCGGTCAGTGCCTGACACAATTCTCTGCCGCTCTCTCCAATAAGATACTGGAATAATCTGACCTTAGTGTTTTCCTCTGCCTCCGGCATTGCAAGTTCTGTTTATAATCTGAACTCGTCCTTCCATGTTCTCCATGACTTCGCCAGGTCTTTAGCATCAAGGCTTTATACCCTGCGTCTTCTCATTAAACTTGTATCTCGCGAATATCTTGTGCGATTTTGCGATGTCCAAGGCTTTATTTAATTTTAGCGCAGACCTGGCACTTAAAAGTTTTTCTCACACTTTCGCTGAACTTGTGCCAAACACTATTATATCCCTGACCATCTCATCTTTGTTTGTATAAGCACAGCCCTTCACCAGCAATTTTAACTCCATTAAAAAGTGATCAAAAGTCTCGTTTATACCCTAACTGTTTTGTTTCTTCAAAAATCTCTGAACCATTTTATTTTGAAAGTACTGTTAACACAGCAAATATCTATGGCCTGTAACCCTTGTTCTTTGTGTTCTTTAACTAGTCCTGCTTTCCTAATTGTAGTAAGTTGTTTAACTTAAATGCAATCAAAATTAGCCTGGTTTTTAGCTTTAGCCCCTTTGTATTGTGCACCACCAGGCTGGCACTGCCGCCTCAACCCGACACAGACAGGCATGGGACACAAGTTCAAGGCACACACAATTTTTTATTTTCTTTTTACACATGGGAAACACCTTCCCCATTTCCCATAGGCACAATACAGTCTCAGCACAAGCACAATTCAACAGAATTACTTCATTTTTCTTTTTCTCCTCCACTTCTCCAGTCAAGCCGTCTTCCTCTTTCCATCTCTGGCTCCTTGAGTAGTGGCTGCTGGCTCATTTTATACTGCGCAGAAGTGTTCCAGGTCCTTGATGACCTAGTTTACAGCAGCACTTCTGGGTGTGGCGGAAGAACTGCCCAAAAGGGCTCAGCAGATCCTGCTGCAGCACCCCTGGCGGCCCACATAGCTCATCATGCACCAAACTCCAACTCCCATGAATCCCTGCGGAGTCCGAGATGCCGCTGCAACCCAGGGGGCTGTTATGTAGTGTCCTGGGGAGGTAATGCTCTGGCCACGCTTGCTCCCTTGGTCTTCTCAGCGTGGAGGCATCCCAGCCGGAAGGGTCCCAGCCACACACTACATCATATATATCATTTTCAGGAAACCCCATTACATACCTTGGGTCTTCAGTGGCTCGGCACAAAACACATATGTATGTGTATATTTATATATATATATATATATATTTATATATATATAGTGGAGCCAACCGGACACAGACAGGCGGACATGTTGTTTTTCAACCACCACACGTTTATTTACAATATTTACAGTTAATATTAAATGGTCACACAGACCCAAATAATGGTCACTAAGACCCAGTAGTGCACAACCCCCAAATACACAGTCCTGGCCACAAATGCCTCTCTTCGGCCCGCCTCCGCACCTCCTCTGTGCTTTGTCCTTCCTCCTCCCGACTCCAGCCCTGAATGAATGGAGACGGCCCCTTTTATATGGTGAGCACCAGGTGTTCCCGGCATTCCTCCCTTGGCCACGCCCCAGCGTGGCGGAAGTGCCGGCTGTCCTCCCGGCAGCTCCCCGGGTGTCTCCCAAAGTCTTCCCCCCTGCACTTCCTGGTGTGGCGGAAGTGCTGGGGTAACTAATCCCAAGGCATGGGATGCCTCCTGGCGGTGACCACGGGTCCCTACAGGGTGGAGCTTCCATGCCCTGTACCCGTGGCCCCCAAAGCAACCAGGAAGACAGCCCCCACGTGGTCCCAGATGGCGCGCCCACTTCCGGTCTTTCAAGGTATCGGCTGGGTCATCGCCTGACATCCACGACAATATACTATACTGTATATATATATATATATATATATATATATATATATATATATAATAATTTATATACTAGCAAAATACCTGCAGCAGCGAGCAGTAGTGTGTTAAAGAAGTTATGAAAAAGAAAAGGAAATATTTTTAAAATAACATAACCTGATTGTGAATGTAATCGTTTTGTCACTGTTATGAGTGTTGCTGTCATCAAGGATTTGATTTATCATTATTTCTTTCAATCAGGTTCGTATTTGGAAGGCGTGTTGTTTTGAAGTTACATTCCGTGTTTGTCAACTGTTGTAAAGATAACAGGTTTCATTCATCGAAGTGCTAACTACCCAAATCGGTACTCGTGAATGTAAGATGTTTAACAGGCATTCCTGTATTAACTTGTGGATTTTCCTGCGAATATTTAGCGGCAGCGTGTCTATGAACTTGTGGAATCTCTTGCGTATTTAGCGACAGCGTCTTATAACGTTGTCACAAAATTTATTATTGCGTGCCTTTAAATGTTTCTGCCATGTGCTTCCTTTTAGAGATAATGTCCCAGCAATTAACCGTCTGTGGGATATCTGTTTAAGAAGAATTGGGGCAAAATCGCCTGTGGGTCCTTGCTTCATACCATGGTGTGACGTAAGGGGAACTGACTAAAAAGGCAAGGAGACGCATATTTTGAATGAAAAGGGAGAAGACAGCCAAGGAGCGGAAAAGTGAGAAGGAAAACTGTTTAAATGAAGAGCTAGGAAGGGGAATGGAAAGAAGCAGCCAGTGGTTAAGCAAGGAAGACTCCGTAATAAGGACGGTTGGGTGCCGTAGAAGGTGTAACAATAAGATCGTTAAGCCTTATGATAATGTTCCCATGGAGGGTTTAGAGATGCACTGGGAGAAGTATAGAATAGGGAAGCCCGTGTGACTGTTCTGCTGTTCTCCTTCGACAGTTCTGTGGCTCTGCATATTTGTATGCACCTCTCTAAAGTCAGTTTGTCTTCTCTCAGTAATCATTGTTGCACACTTGCATCACTGGTTCTGCACACAATTCGGTCATGTATAAGGGAACTTTTAATTTCCCCGAAATTGCATGTGCCTGTTAACACTCTCAGATCTGTGACGTAGTAGTCTATATTTTCTCCCCTTGCCTGATTTCTTGAAAAAAATCTGAACCTCTCTACAGTTTCGTTTATTTTCAGGTTGTAATGTTCATCAAATTTACGTATCATGAAGCTCATGGTTAACTCATCAGGTCTTACATCACCGGTCAGTGCCTGACACAATTCTCTGCCGCTCTCTCCAATAAGATACTGGAATAATCTGACCTTAGTGTTTTCCTCTGCCTCCGGCATTGCAAGTTCTGTTTATAATCTGAACTCGTCCTTCCATGTTCTCCATGACTTCGCCAGGTCTTTAGCATCAAGGCTTTATACCCTGCGTCTTCTCATTAAACTTGTATCTCGCGAATATCTTGTGCGATTTTGCGATGTCCAAGGCTTTATTTAATTTTAGCGCAGACCTGGCACTTAAAAGTTCTTCCACACCTGAACTTGTGCCAAACACTATTATATCCCTGACCATCTCATCTTTGTTTGTATAAGCACAGCCCTTCACCAGCAATTTTAACTCCATTAAAAAGTGATCAAAAGTCTCGTTTATACCCTGCGTCCTCTCAGTAAACTTGTATCTGGCAAATATAATATTCGTCTTAGACATGACAAACGCCAGCAGCAGCATGTCTATGAACTTAATTTAAACTTAAGCTTTACACCTTGCTTTCCTATTCGTTTGCATAAGCACAGTCCTTCACCAGCAATTTTAACTCCATTACAGCAATTTTAACTCCCTTACAAAGTGATCAAAAGTCTTGTTTACACCCTGCGTCTTCTCATTAAACTTGTATCTCGCGAATATCATATATCAAATGCCAGCAGCAGCGTGTCTATGAACTTAATTTAAACTTAAGGTTTACACCGTGCTTTATTTCCGCAGTAGCTGCGCTTATGAATATGCTTGTATGTGTCACTCGCTTCATATTCTTTTGCTGCCTTCTCAATTGTGTAATGCGTTTTTTAAACAGGTTTCATTCATTGAAGTGATCACTACCCAAATCGGTACTTGTGAATCTAAGATGTTTAATAGGCATTCCCGGTATTAAGTTGTGGATATGCCTGCGAATATTTAGCGTCAACGTGTCTATGAACATAATTTAAACTTAAGCTTTACACCTTGCTTTCCTATTGATATGTGTACAAAGGCTTGTTCAGCGTCAGAGGGTTTCCGCAGTAGCTGCACTTATGAACATGCTAAGCACAGTCCTTCACCTGCGAATATTTACCTTATATGGGCAGGCACTCAATTACGTGGGAGGCGTGATGATGTGGGACACAACTCCGCCTCACACGGCAACCGAGCTGCAGGCTATGGCCGTATATATGGACGGAAGTAGGTTCCAGTTATGACCGTTATGCGTAGAATTTCGAAATGAAACCTGCCTAACTTTTCTAAGTAAGCTGTAAGGAATGAGCCTGCCAAATTTCAGCCTTCCACCTACACAGGAAGTTGGAGAATTAGTGATGAGTCAGTGAGTGAGTGAGTGAGTATAAAACATCTAACGACTGTCTGTCTGTCCCCTTTTCACGAGAGATCTATATCTATAATTTCCTTAAACATTCTGGTTGATTTTGTGACTTCTCTTATCACGCCAAGTATCACAGTTTGGTTGAAGCACCAATTTATTCTTGCAAATCCAAGAGATAGGCTGCTGGCCGTGGGGACAGGGTGGGGAGGCTGATTGGGACCTCAGCGTTAGGGAGCCGGGTGAGACCACATCCTCACTCACGCGCTAGCCTCTGTTCGAGTCACTCTACCTCTCACCACGTGTTGGAGCATACTTTGCCTCCACTTAGCTAAAGACACCTGTTTGTTCAGCAGACATTATCATCTAGACATTATTAAAGAATAATTTTGATGTTTTTGAGACAGAGATCACAGCTACGTATGATTTAAAGGTTACCTACTCATTGACAGAGATATCACGGCCACATGCTCTTCTCTCCACGCAGGGGACGTTCTCCCATCAGAGCTGAACACAATCACATACAGTAGCAATGTTTGACATTGCAGCGTACATACCTTCCGCTTGGCCAGAGATACCATACTAACTTTCTTATATTTTTGAGATCATAACTACATTCTCGCCCCTGATAGCAAAACCAAAAATATTGTATGTCAAAAGGCCCTCGAATATGAAAGCTATCAATTCTTCTTAATACAAATAGTTACATTTTTGAAAACTTTTTTAATTGATTTTTAAAGTTTTTTTCTGTTTCACTATTACACACGCATAGTATATAGTGGATGGCCAGAGCCCTTACCCGGCCAGGACATCCGGAGTATGGAAAGACCAGGGGCCTCATGTATAAACGGTGCGTACGCACAGAAATGTTGCGTAAGAACTTTTCCACGTTCAAATCGCGATGTATAAAACCTACGCTTGGCGTAAAGCCACGCACTTTTCCACGGTACCTCATACCTTGTCGTACGCAAGTTCTCCGCTCGGTTTTGCAAACTGGCGGCACCCAGCGTCAAAGCAATGGTACTGTTTTTGTGTGATTACTCATTATTTTCCTGACGCGGCTTTATAAATACACAGAAACTAACCGCATATTGATTATTAGTGTAACGCATATGATTGTAATTAAACGTAACAAATAATAATGGTCAGGGAACAGCCATAGTATTCCAAATACCATAACTGCTTTAGCGTTGTTACTCTCACTTCTTCTTCTTCTTCTTCTTCCAGCTCCTCCCATTAGGAGTTGCCACAGCGGATCATCTTTTTCCATATTACTCTCACTGCACCACTCGGAGTATTTATATCACTGTATCTGAGTGTGAATCACAGCAGCAGCTGATTGGAAAGAGAATTATCGGTATACAGCTTTAAGGACACACTGCCTCAGCCACGGCAAAACGTTTTAAAGCCTTTCCTGTACGGACCTCGCGGTTCAGAAACAGTTTAATCCCAAGAACTTTAAATGCACTCAATCAATTGCTCCTTGTAGAACGGTTTGTACTTATAAGTACAATCACCCCACTGTAAACTTGCACTACAGTTATAATATCTCACAACCTGGGCCACTTTATAAAGCGTATTTACATATGATGACGATATCATTTTTAAGGTGAAATACAGCAAAATATGTTTGTTAAATTATACACATAAAACTTTAACTTCATTTAAATAATCTATATTCTTCACTGGGAGTGTCTTGAAGGATAGAATAATTAAACATGTACTACGAAGATATTTCAATGTTCTTTAAACGTTTTGAAGAATCGGTGCTAAGCTTACAGATGGCTTAACGTCTATTACAGAGCTGATTGTATGGCGATCGGTTACTTGGAGAAAGAAAAACAAGGACTGCAGGGGCGGCTACGCCAATATATATTGAATATAAAACAGAAGAGAAAATAACAACACAGCTAAAAATGCAGCGACAAATTTCGACAAAAGATAAATGCTTGTCATGAGCACGAGGCTGCTGTGCAGTGTCCGCAACGGACGTGGCCATCCACCGTGATAAGCTACCTTACTGACATTGGCCGACAAAGGAGCCACCGATTCTTCCTCTGCCCAGTGCCACCACAAGCCTAGAGCCGCCCCTGAGTACTGCTGCAATAAATTATTTCATCGAAGTGAAACACATGTTTAATAATGTGCTTTATCATCATGAAAATGACATCACGTATACATCTCAGTATTTTAGTTATTCAGAGAGCTGTAATATCACGAATGTAATGGACTCTGTGTCCAGTTGGAGGAAGAGAGCCAGTTTAAGAAGCAAGTAGTGATTCACACACATAGAGCACATACAGTAGAAGATCAAATACAAAACAAAGCATTTAACGTGCTACTTTAATTACGATGTGATTTGAGAAACTGGTTAATTAAATGATTTTAAGATGAAGTTTATAATGTTCTACTAAATGACAAAATAAACTATGTGATTAAAGTGGAAATGTCGAGATTGAAGTTGACATTTCGTGATTTTTCCCCACCGTGTGCCTTTTTTCTCTGTACCCTAATAAACTTTCATATGACACTCAGACAGTGGGCTTACAACTCTTCTTTTCACGGCAACTTTGATATGTGACTTCTTTTTTATTTCCGGCACTGTGCGATTTTGTGAATGTGAGCTTTCAAGTTTCTCCAACACGCTATGTCACTCGATCAACTTTATTTTGTTGATTATACCACGGTTTATTTGAACAAATAGTACAGTGGAACCTCGGTTCACGAACGTCCCGGTTCACGTACAACTCAGTTCACGACCAAAAGATGCCAAACTTTTGCCTCGGTTCACAACCACACACTCGGTATCTGAACAAGCCAGGTTCCCTTGCCTGCCTGCAAGCTGAGCTGAAAGAGAGAGAGGCGGCGAGCACGCGTGCCTGCTAGGGAGGTGGAGGAGGAGATTGCTTCACGTGTTTGCTGAACAAGCCAGTTTCCCTTGCGTCCTCAGTTGAGAGAGAGAGAGAAGGCGGCGAGCACGTGCCTGCTGGGAAGGGAAGGAGGAGATTGCTGCGTGTTTGCCTGCCTATCTGTAGGCTGTAGTGAAAACATCCCCCTCCCCACAGGCAGCCTGAGAGAGAAAGAGAGCTGCCATGCTTTTCATTTAAGCAAAGCCGCTCCTTGTTCATTGTTTTCAATAAGGCGTGCACTCTCTTTGTGCTCTACAGTATTTCGTGTGCTTTTGCAGTTAACTATGGCTTCTAAGCAAGTGGAGAGTTGTCAGAAGAAAGTTTTGAAGAAAATTGAAATCAAGTAAAGAAAGAAATTACAAAAGGTGGAAAAATGTTTACCAGTTTACTCATTTACCAATCGGAGAACCCTTGTGCTTTCAAGCAGCATAATGTAAACAAAGCCAGACTGCCAGTAATGTGGAGGGTCACAAGAAGCGTTCTTTTGGAATGGCTGCATGAGGCTTTCACTCCCACCAGCTAAACCGCTAAAAGCACCAGAAACCCAAGAAATCACAAGAGAAAACACCTGAAGGAAAACACTTCATGCCAGAACTCGTTTCATGCAAGGTTAGTTTTCTTGGTGGTTTTGTATTACGGATTTTTCAAAAGTAATTTTTAGTTCATAATGCGATTTGTTGCAATGTTATTTTTCTCTTTTTCAAATGTTCGCTTTTTTCCTTGTGCTTAAAACTCATGAAAGGTTTACAGATGGAGTTTTTCATAGCGCGATTAGGTGCGATGTTACATTTCTCTTTTCAAATGTTCGCTTTTTCCTTGTGCTTAAAACTCATTAAAATTGTTTACATGGAGGACTTCATCGTGTGATTTGTTGCAATGTTACTTTTTTGGTTGCTTGCAAGTTGGTTTTTAAATGAAGTTCGGATTTGTGCGATGTTTTTTTCTGCTGTGCTTAAAACTCATTTTAAAAACATTGTTTACAGCGATCAGGCTTTAGGTTTAATAGCGTGATCTCCTGCAATCTCGCTTTCTTGTTTGCTTGTGAGTTGGTTTTGCAAGCGCTTTGGAATTTTTTCTGCTGTGCTTAAAAGTCATTTTAAAAAATGCTGCTTGAGCACGTGCTACAGAGAGATTAGAGAGCCGGGCAGCTGACAGGGAAGGGATTGGGGGGACGGATAGGTGTGTGTGTGTGTGTGTTTGTGCGTCGCGCTACACAGAGAGAGAGCGTGAGCGAGCCAGCTCCTGTAGCTGATCAGGAGCCTGGGTGTTTTGTGTCAGTGTTATTCAAGTTTTTACATTAGTTTACTATTACACTGTGGATTCTATGGTGTAATTAACTATATTTGTGCTTAATCTGTACATATTTTTACATATTTACATACAGTTTGTACGGTTTGGAACGGATTAATTGTATTTACATACAATCCTATGGGGAAACTGCTTGGTTCATGACCAACTCAGTTTACGACCAAAGTTCTGGAACGAATTATGGTCGTGAACCGAGGTTCCACTGTATGTTTTTCCTTTGCCTCCACTTGGTATTCGCTGAAATTCTTATATTTTCCCCGTGCTTTTCCCATTGTCTTTTCACAGAAGGATGCGCTTAAGGGTGATTTATATTGATTTGCATATTCAAATAGGCGTAATTCTGGGAGGATTTGGGGCGTTACATAATGCGCGTGCACGGCGTTAGTTTTCACGCTGATCGGGATTTATGTAGCGGAAGAGCGTGGAAGTTAGATGCGCACAGATTCCTGCATCTGGATTTTTCTGTGCGTAAATACATTTCGGCTTTTGTGCTTACGCCATGTTATAGTGCGAGTTCTACGCACGGCGTTATACATGAGGCCCCAGGGGAGAGACCCTTTCTTCTCCACACTGACAGAGGGCAGACCCTTTGGTTTCCAGTAGGGCACCTGGACTTTTGCAGGGCCCTATTTAGCAGCACTTCCGCCACACCCAGAAGTGCTGCCGTAAGAAGCTAGTTGAGCACCTGGACTCTTTCAGAGTGCCTATAAAAGGAGCCAGTCACCACCACTCAATGGCCTGAGTTGGGAGAAAGTGGACGACGCTCTTGAAGAGGAGTGCAGCTGGAAGGACTGGCGGCAAAGGGACTATGTTGTATTTTGCCCTATGAGCATTGTGTGTAAGACTGTAAATAAACTAAGTGCTGTATGGAAAAATTGTGTTCTGCTTTGTCTGTCAGAGATAGACTATATATGTTTTATATGTATATATTGTAAGAAACAGATAAAAGAACATAAAATTTTAGGGTTTCCCAGCCCGTATGCTGTACAGTTTTGTAATAATTCTTTCCAGGTCAGTGTTTCAAGCATCAAGCATACAACAAACAGTGTGCATATGAAGAGGGGGAACATTTATGGAGTGCGACCGGAAATTGATGAATAGGATGCTGGGAAGGAACTGAGGTGCTATATGGGAGCCATGACGTCATCTAAGGTGGACCAGGGAAATTGTGGAAGTGGTGGCGTGTGGTTTAGGGAATTCCATGTAGACTCCGGCGGTACTGTTTCTGTTTTTCTGCAAAAAGAAAAGAAACAAAGGTTAATGCCCCGCCTTCGTCCCCTGGCATGATATGTTACGCTGCTTATTGGGTCTTTACGCGGCTCCCTATGTGTGCGTGTGTGACATGACCCCTAGACCCAGGCTTAGTAACGAGGACGATTGAAATGGATTAGTGGCTGTGACTTGCCTCTGTGATGTCCATATCCAGCATCCGCTGAATTTCCAGCTCTACCTCGGTCCGCTTTGCTTCCGGAAGGCGATAGGGCAGTTCCCAAACTACCACCCCCGGGTCTGTCACAATCTCGTGCTCAATCAGCGAGGTGCGACCTTTCATTTCGCTGACTACTTCCGGGACAGACAGGATCGCATTTTCTAGCTCCCGACTCTGGCGGGGGGTCAAATTGGGGCCGAGGTTAAGGACTGATTTTTCTGAAATAAGGGCAAGGGTGGCTTCCGTGCTAGGGCGGTCTTCCCAATCCCTCCACAGCTTCAGCAAGTTCACGTGATACACCCTCTCGCTCGGTCGACGATTCAGCTGTTTCACCAAATAGTCGATGAGCCCCTTCCTCTCTTTAACCTCATACGGGCCCAGCCAATGGGCCAACAATTTGAAATGGAAAGTAGGCACGAGCACCATCACACGGTCCCCCGGCAGGAACTCCCGGAGGGAGGTGTTTCGGTTATAATTCCATGCCTGCGCAACTTGAGCACGGATCATGTGTTCTTTAAGAATGGGCCGTAGTTTCCCCAATCTCTCACGCAGTTGCGTGATGTACTCCAAAATATTGGTGGAGGGAAGAGCCTCCCCTTCCCATCCTTCTTTGAGTATGTCCAAAATTCCCCGGGGCTGACATCCATATAGAAGCTCAAAAGGGGAATAGCCCATGGAGGCTTGTGGCATTTCCTGATAAGCAAAGAGCACCAGGGGTAAAAGTTGGTCCCAGTTCCTCCCGTCCGCATCGACTACCTTGTGGAGCATCTGTTTAAGGGTCTGGTTAAATCGTTCCACTAACCCATCCAGCTGAGGGTGATAGACAGACATTTTTAGATGCTGTGGTCCATGGCCAGCTTTTCATCCCGGCCAATACCCCAGGCCGCCAGATGGAGCTCTCCCTGCAGCATGGAGGTGCCCCGGATACCAGCAGGGAATCATGGACTATGGAGTTTTCCCCTACAAACCTGCTGGATACCCCAGGGGCCAACAGAGGACGCTGCAGGGAGGCTTAGAGAGGCATATGTTCCCTATAACCAGGAAGTGTGTCATAGGCAAAGCAAAAGCAGAAGTGACAAACGGTACTTCTGGGATGAAGAAAAGGACTTTTTATCTGACCCGGAAGTGATAAGGATCACATGAATTGGGGATTGGAACACTTCCGGGTCAGGGACTATAAAAGGACTGTGACAGCTCCCAGATGGTGAGCTGAGATGGGAGGCAGGGTGGCTAAGCGTCTGGGAGATTGGAGGATTGTATTGTGATAAATTATTGATTGGTATTGGAGTATTGTGGAGAGGAGGTGCTTTGTGCACATTATTATTAC
Organism: Polypterus senegalus; assembly: GCF_016835505.1. Lineage (NCBI taxonomy): Eukaryota > Metazoa > Chordata > Cladistia > Polypteriformes > Polypteridae > Polypterus > Polypterus senegalus. The sequence goes on from NC_053155.1 coordinate 278,139,727, forward strand.
AATAAATCAATTATTTCGACTTTTATCTGGTGTCAGACGAGTGGTCTCATGGTTCAAGCGAGAAAGCCCTAAACCGTCACAATGCTTAATGCGGAGTAACTTGGCAACCTCCCTGAACATATCCAAAGTAAAGGGTGTACCTTGGTCCGTGAGGACTTCCTTAGGTATTCCCACTCGTGAAAAATCGGCTACCAGTTCCTGTGTGATATTTTTTGTAGTAGCGGAGCGCAACGGAACCACCTCTTGGTATTGAGTTGTGTAATCTACCATGACCAAAATGTATTTATGGCCATGAGTCGAAGGCTCCAGGGGTCCTACTAGATCGATTCTGATCCTTTCGAAGGGGACATCAATAAGTGAAATCGGAATGAGAGGAGCACGGTCCCTCCTAGGAATCTGATGTAACTGAGAGTCCGGACAGGACCTCCTCATTAATTCCAGGTCAATAAAATCAGAGTTTTCTAAGCCCCGAGATGGCCACCTAGGAGGTGGGCGTGAGCTAGTTCACAGACCTCCTGCCGGTAGGTCCGTGGCACTAACAACAGTTTCCGCACCTCGCCTTCGTGATCCGCGACTCGATACAACAGATCATTTTCCAATACAAAGTAGGGACCTGGTGGTATGTGAATGTTTGACTTCCTGTCGTTAACAGAAATGATTGCATTCCTGGCAAACTTCAGGGAGTCATTGTTCCACTTTTTTCTTTTAAATGAGGGCGGCATAGACCTAAATTGACTGTCCAGGTCGCTGAAAGGGTCTTGCAGAGCCGGGGATTTCTTCGACCCGGACCCTCATTGGATTGAACTTCCGGGTTGAGGCCCGTTGCCAGAAAGTCTTCCCCCTGACTCTCTAAGTCATCAATAGTCGGCGAGTTGCACAGTGTGGGAACCGCGGGGATGTTGCCTTGCCCGACCATAATTAGACCCAAAATGGCAATAGGAGTGGTACTTTCTCTACCGCTTTTATTTTCAGACCAGTCTTGTCCTAAAATAACAGGATAGGGTGGCTCGGGTAATACCGCAACCAACAACCGCCTCAGCTCACCCTTCCACGTTACATAACATTTAGCAGACCTGTATGATCTGGTCTCTCCATGTACACAGGTTGCGCTCACATGCTGGTTTACCCACTGTCGCGGTAATACAAAATGGCGAGCAACAATGGTAATGTTAATCCCGGAGACGAATAAAGCCGTAACCAAATGTCCGTTAACCAAGACCACTCCCATATTTGGAACAGCCAAGGGATTAGACAGAGTACGATACCTTTCTCCTTTAGCCCAGCTGCAGTCCATCATTTCGACATTCTGGGGACAGGCACTTAGAATGTGTCCACCGGCACTTAACCGGAGCTTCGGAAGTGCGACGGGAGGGCTCAGAATTAGCAACGGGCCCCACGAGAGGACCTCTCCGACCCCCTGTCTCGATTCACCGCCAGTTGGCACTCTAAGACCTCTAAAAAGCTTTTCCTGTCATTAAAAGGATGTCTTCAGACCTGCTGGCCGAGATACTCCGGCATTGCATTTACTGAGCCCTCACAGGCCATCTGTTCCATGACTTGTTGAGCCTGGTTAATATCTGGCCTTAGCCAGCGCCCCATCTTACTCCAAAACTCAAAGGCCTGGGCCCTAGGAGGGAGATTGGGGTCAAACCTCCACTCACTTGTCTGCTGTCCCAACGTGATGCCGTAGCGGCTTAATATTTCTGCCCTCAAGAGGTAATAATCGACAGCTTTCTCGACATTGAGGTCATGATAACTCCTCTGCGCGATACCTTTCAGGTACGGCACCAGTATGGAAGCCCATTCCGCCCATGCCCACTGATTTCGGGTGGCAGTCATCTCAAAATTCGAGAGATAGGACTCTATATCACCTGCTTCCGAAAGCGGCACGATCGGAGGAGGTGGAGGGTATGTGGACTCCAGTTTTACCACTTCAGCTGCGGCAACTTGGGTCCGGGTCTCCGCCAACTCTTGCTGTGTGGCTGCCTGCTCCTGCTGAAGTGCTTGGATTTGGTTTGCCATAGTCTGCAAAACGGTAATCAGGTCTTGTCCTTCGGTCATCTTTCCGGACAATGGAACCTGCCCGCTACGCCACTGTAATAAACAGACAAAAGAACATAAAGGTTATGTACAGTTTTGCAATAATTCTTTCCAGGTCAGTGCTTCATGCATCAAGCATACAACAGACAGTGTGCATATGAAGAGGGGGAACATTTATGGAGTGGGACCGGTGTGGAAAAATAATAAAAAGTTGATCAGTATTGATCAATCTGGTGTACGTAACAAAAGCCACACAGGCCTGTCTTAAGTGCATATGACAAGTGCAACTTCCTGTTTTTCCTAACAGACAAAAAAACACAAGTGACCAACTGATGAACTTTAAAAATGTTGATCCTAGCAAATTGTTGTAAAGATGTAATGTCTTGAAATTCTTGTGCAACTAAAGTCATAAGACAAAGCTTTGCCCTATAAAAGCTTTGGGACACCGACCCCTCAGGGCAGACGAAGGGCAGGTGTCCTAGGACTGTGCTTCTCTGTCATTTTACCTTTGCCTGGTGTGTATTAATAAAAGATTTTTTACTAACTTTAATTATATCTCTCTGTCTTCAGTCACAAGAAACGACACTAGAGAAAAAGTGTCCACACCGGAAATTGATGAATAGGATGCTGGGAAGGAACTGAGGTGCTATATGGGAGCCATGACGTCATCTAAGGTGGACCAGGGAAAATGCGGAAGTGGTGGCACGTGGTTTAGGGAATTCCGTGTAGACTACGCCGGTGCTGTTTCTATTTTTCTGCGAAAACAAAAGAAAGAGAGGTTAGTACCCCACCTTCGTCCCCTGGTGTGATATGTTACGCTGCTTATTGGGTCTTCTGCGGCTCCTATGCGACAATATATACTAGCCGACGCCCGCTGTAGCGTATGGTGGTGTAAGAATAGGAACGCAAAACGGTGAGAAAGGAATTCAGAAATCAAGAAGAAAGAAATACTTCTTGAAAGATAGAGTTGTGAATAGGTGTTTTGCTGGAGACAACAGATAATGAGTCGAAACATCTAACCCTAGAAAAAGCCACGTGCAACAGACCATGGCTGAAGACTGGTTGTTGTAGATTAACGCAAATCTTTGCAAACGTAAAGCAAGGAGGGATGTTGGGGTCGTATTTGAAGTAAATGACAATGGTAGCATGGAGAATCCTGGAAAGAGCTTCAATTTCAGCTTCACCACCATAAACTCCAGATGTTGCCATGTATTGATAGTACTCATGACTTGTTGTGATAACTTGACTTGCGTTGGAAAGAACAGGAAGAATGTCTCCAAATCTGTCCCAATGTGATGCAACGAAATCTACTGCCCTATGTCGTAGTGAGATTGCATTGCCTTCGTCAACCATTTGTGTCAAGAAATAACCCACTAATAAGAACAGACAGTTGCCGGATCCCGGAATAGAGATGACGTTGTACAAAATCCCATCGATAGAGAAGATACTGTCGTTCATTTTATAACAAAGGCTTAGGAAACAGCATAACGAAAATAGCAAGGTGCGAAACCAATAACAAGGAGCGAAACCAATGCCAATGGTCGAGAGAGTACCTTCCTGTAGCAGGCTACGGAAAAGACTCCCAGGCGGTCTTGTGATGTCTCACACTCTTTTTTTTTTAGGCGATCCCGGATAACCAAATGCACCGTTAATTGAAGACCGTATAATCGAGGTTCCACTGTATTTGGCATTTACAATACAACATGCCTATGACCTGTGGGGGTGTTGCAGATGTTTGCCGACTGGCCAACCAACCACAAGTTTTACCTGATAGGTAACCACCCAAATAATCACATTGTGATCAGACCTATGGATGTAATACTCAGATCTACACCCTGTCAAGTAAGAAATAAAGCTGCCATGGTGCAATGTCTTAGGCTTTGCCTTAAATGCCAATATCCAAGGTTCGATCCACCCAAGGGAAAGCAAAGGTGATGAACCCCTACTTAGGGCAAAACAAGTATTGTGTACTCTTTGTATTATTTGGCAGATACTACATAAGATATGTGTATATATATATATACATACAAAAGAAAAGAAAAGGAAATATTTAAAAAAAGCGTAACATGGTTGTTAATGTAATTGTTTTGTCAGTGATATGAGTGTTGTTCGTATATCTATCTATCTATCTATCTATCTATATATATATATGTTGTTCTCATATATATCTATATATATATATATATCTATCTATCTATCTATATATATATATATATATATATATACCAGCTTGGCAGCGAGAAGTAGTGTGTTAAAGAAGGAAAGAGAAAGAAAAGGAAACATTTTGAAAATAGCGTAACATGGTTGTTAATGTAATTGTTTTGTCACTGTTATGAGTGTCGCTGTGATATATATATATATATATATATATATATAGCAAAATACCGCTTACTAGCGATGTCATGTGTTAAAGAAGTTATGAAAATGAAAAGGAAACATTTTAAAAATAATGTAACATGATTGTCAAAGTAATTGTTTTGTGTATTTGGTGGCAGCGTCACAAAGTTATTTTAGATCTAGCTGCATCAGAAAATGTACCACGACGTCTGACACGCCTCCTTTTTACTGTTTTCTCACAGCTTGGATTGCTGCTGTCATATATATACACACACACACATACATACATACTGTGAACGATAGGGGGCGTCCTCGCTCCCTTGAACCCCTGTCCACGACTCCAGACACCAGGTAAAAGTCCTCAAATCGACTTTATTTTTCTTCCACAGTGTACAAAGCACACTCTCCTCCACAATACTCATATAAATCACTAATAAACCACAATAATACAAATAACCAATCCTCCAGCTCCCAGATGCGTTGCCACCCTTCCACCCAGCTCAGCTCGTTGTCTGGGAGTTCCCATAGTCCTTTTATAATCCCTGACCCGGAAGTGTTCTCAATCCCCAGTCCATGTGATCCTCAATCACTTCCGGGTCAGGTAAAAGCTCTTTTCTTCAACCCGGAAGTCCGTCGCTCTTCCTGTGATGAACCTCCGGGTCACAGGGCACGAAGAAGCCCTCGGTCCTCCCTGCAGCTCCCTCCTGTGGCCCCCACGGCATCCAGCAGGGCTTTGCATAAAAACTCCAATGTCCATGATGCCCTGCTGGTCTTCTGGGGACCTCCACGCTGCAAGGAGGGCTCCACCTGGCTTGGGGTATTGGCGGGATAAATGGCGGCCATCCATTACAATACATACATACATACATACATACATACATACATACATACATATATATATATATATATATACATATATATATATATATATATACATATATACACATACATATCTTCATATATCTATATACATATATACATATATATATATACATATATATATATACATATATATATATATATACATACATACATACCTATCTACATCATATATACACACACATACATACATACACACACACAAATTATATATATGTGTGTATGTATGTATGTGTGTGTGTGTGTGTATATATATACACATACATATACTTGTGTGTATGTTTGTATGTGTCTATATGTGTGTGTATAGGTTTGGTCACTGAGTGCAAGGGAAAAATAATAAATTATACTCTATAAGTTATTAAACAGTAAAACATTAACGTTTTAAGAAGTACAGGTACATTGAAATTACATTTTTATGTGAGCGTTCAAATTTGTGCCTCTGGTAATGTGCCTTACCGGCATTTAAAGAAAATTAGTTTTGTGGTTTGGGTAAATTACATTTTAAAGACTGTGTAACACAACAGGTAAGTAACTAACAGCAGCTAAAATGTATATGGATCATCTCTCGGTAGTAGATCCCTTTTGAAAGGCGCTACACGACGGCTGTGGTATAGAAATTACATTTTCTATGTGAGCGTTCAAATTTGTGCCTCTGGTAATGTGCCTTACCGGCATTTAAAGAAAATTAGTTTTGTGTCCTCTGCAGTGTTAAGAGAGAAAGGCTTTGGTTTGGGATAAAAGGAAAAAGGTGTAAAGAAAGGAAAGTTGCCTTTTTCTTTTATATAGTATAGAGAGATGTGTTCGCTGACGTTATGATCGCCTTTTGGGGACAGTCGCGGTGGGTCTTGTGTAGACTGGTGAGGCGTCCCGCCATTAATCGGCTGTGATGGCACTGTCAGTCCTCCACTCCTGTGCGTGTCTTCATAATCCGAGCTGAGGACCTCATAATCGTATACGTGCAAAAGAAAGTGTGAATCGCCTTAATATTATTTTGCCGTGGTGTAGAAAAGGGGTCCGTGTTTGCACTTGTCTGGGCTATAGCGCAGGGGGAGGATGAAAAAACTAAAAGTGCTCACTTTGACTTAAGGCAGAAGCGCAGTCAGCGTCTCAAAGGCCGGCACAGCTATGCACGCGCTGGCTGCTCGACTTTTGCTGGGCAGGAGACCCCAGTTTTGCAGACACGTTCATGATATCAAAAGTCTCAGCGCTCTTTGGAGGTCATTCATATATATATATATAGCAAAATACCCGCCTGCAGCGGAGAAGTAGTGTGTTAAAGAAGTAATGAAAAAGAAAAGGAAACATTTTAATAATAACGTAACATGATTGACATTGTCATGAGTGTTGCTGTCATATATATGCCTGCCTAAATAAGTCACCTCGCTTTGCTCTTACTTTTTACCGTTCATTTAATCATGGCTAGTGGCGGAAAAATTATAAAATGGAAGGAGGATGGCTTTACCAAAACAATTATTGATGGCGAATCGATTATTCATAAAGCTTGAATTGGTGATCTGTTTTCTGTGTTAACCTCATATTTTTCATACTTCTTCTCAAACTAAGGTGGTGCGAGGGTAAAATGAATCGGGATGCGCTGATCAATGTAATCGTGTACCAGGAAATCATGCATTGACAAAAGCTCCCTTTGCTTGTAATGCAAAGTGTGATTAAATGCATTATTTTTAACGTTATGGAGCACATGCATCGAAGCTTCTCAGCTGTGCTTGTGCTAAGAAAAGGAAAGATTTTAAAAATAACGTAACACGATTGTCAATGTGACCTTTTGTAAGTAGTGCCTGGAGGATTCAGTGTGGAGAAACTCTAGAGACAGCGTGTGTATTAACTTGTGGATTTTTCTGTGAGTATTTGGTGGCAGTCGAAGTTGCTTCGAAGACGGCGTTAGCATGAGCTCAGCTCAGAGCGAAATAGATGAATGGGAGGGGAGATGATGACGTGACTCCCCCACCCGCCTTAACTGTCAATCCCCCACAAACACAGTCTCTCGGAATTTGCATAAGCACACCCCTTCACCTACAATTTTAACTTAGTTACAAAGTGATCAAAACTCGTTTATATCCCGCGTCCTCGCATTAAACTTGTAACCCGCATTACCTGTGGGCATGTGAAACGCCAGCGTAGCCTGTCTATGAACTTAATTTAAAGTTTAGGTTTACACCTTGCTTTCTTTCCGAGGTAGCAGCACTCATGAATATGGTAGTATATGTCACTCGCTTCGCTTCTTATTGTTTAGCTGCCTTCTCAATTATATAATGCATGTTTTCTTAAGCGCTTTTGGAGGTCTTCCTGGTTTTCTACGCACTGCGCTGACAGTCAGTTCACGTGATTACGTGGGAGGCGTGATGATGTCACACGAAACTCCGCCCCCCACGTCTTTCCAGCTCAACTCCATTACAGTTAATGGAGAAAAATACCTTCCAGTTATGACCATTAGGCGTAGAATTTCGAAATGAAACCTGCCCAACTTTTGTAAGTAAGCTGTAAGGAATGAGCCTGCCAAATTTCAGCCTTCTACCTACACGGGAAGTTGGAGAATTAGTGATGAGTGAGTGAGTGAGTGAGTGAGTGAGTGAGGGCTTTGCCTTTTATTAGTATAGATACACACACATACATACATATATCAAATATTATTTACTACATTTATAACCACCCTATATCTTTTAAACAAAAATGTTTTTTTTAACAATTTAAGCTTATTTTTAGAAGTAAATTGTTGCAGATGAAATGAATGAGGCATACCTGGGGAACTGAGTTTGCACAATAAACAGCTGTAAATATGATGGTATGCTTTGCTTGCAACCCTGGGCATATTTACAAAGGTTTATGGCTGTTTTAGAAAATGCCAAAGATTAATGCTGGATACATAAATGTAGACATGCTTTCTATTTTAGTCAAAATGTACGACTAAAAATAGAGCTGTGTCTTTATGACCAAGAATGTAAACATGACTCGCATTTATTCCACTTGAGATTTTCTTACATACTGCTATCTTTTGTTATTTGAACACCCAAGTATTTAACTACATGTTTGTCTCGGATATTATTCGTTGTTACTTTAGATGGCAATCTTTAATTGGTAACAGCTGACATTTTTCCATTTTTTTAAATATGTTTTAGAAGAAAAATCAATTATTTTAACATTCTTGGGGATTTGCTTAATATTATTCATAAAAAATATAGCATCATCAGCAATTTGGCTAATGGCCAGATGGTCACCTAAACTGACAGTTTCTCAAAATCATATTTTTTTTATGGCAACATAGCAATAAAAAGTAAGAGAGAAACTGGTCCATCCTGTTTGACACCTTTAATTTTAAATCCTGGAAAGATACCATGTGGTAAAGTAAACTATTTGTATCCTTATAAGACAGTTTTAACTATTGTACATTTGCAAATATTTCCCACAGTCTGTGAAACTCTAAGGTATGCAACATAAACAGATGCTTTAACATGTCAAATGCTTCATATAAGTCAAGGAACAAAACCCTTCAACTGTTCAGCTTTCTGTAAATCCTGATTGTGTCTGAGATTATTACCTGTTTTAGTCAGTTACAATAAATATGAGCTAAATGTTTATAATCAATATTAAAAAGAATCATGGGTCTACAATTATAACAAAATTTTGGCTCTTTACCAAGTTTAGGAATGAGAATAATAACTCCTTGCTTCATATTGCATGGAAAACATAGTTTTCTGTAATTTCTGTAATTTCAAATCTCACAAATGTCTGTAAAAATGATCAGCTAATCCATCAGGGCCAGGGGCCTCATGTATAAACAATGCGTACGCACAGCAATGTTGCGTAAGAACTTTTCCACGTTATATCGCGATGTATAAAACCTACACTTGGCGTAAAGCCACGCACTTTCCCACGGTACCTCATACCTTATCGTACGCAAATTCTCCGCTCGGTTTTGCAGACTGGCGGCACTCAGAGTCAAAGCAATGCTACTGTTCCTGTGTGGTTACTCCTTATTTTCCTGACGCGGCTTTATAAATACACTGAAACTAACTGCATATTGTTTATTAGTGTAATGCATCTGATTGTAATTAACTTATAACAATATAATGGTCCAGGAATAGCCATAGTATTCCAAATACCATAACTGCTTTAGCGTTCAGCTGCTCCCATTTGCCACAGCGGATCATCTTTTTCCATATTACTCTCACTGCACCACTCTGAGTATATATATCACTGTATCTGAGTGTGAATCACAGCAGCAGCTGATCGGAAGAGAATTATCGGTATACAGCTTCAAGCACACGTTACCTTAGCCACGGAATAACGTTTCAAAGCCATTTCTGTACGGACCTCGCTGTTCAGAAACCATTTCATCCCAAGAACTATAGTATAAATGCACTCAATCAAGTGCTTATAAGTACAATCACCCCACTGTAAACTTGCACTACAGTTATAATATCGCACAACCTGAGCCACTTTATAAAGCGATATTTACATATGATGACGATATCATTTTAAGATGAAATGCAAAATATGTTTATTATATAATACAGATAAAACTTTAACTTCATTTAAATAATCTATATTCTTCACTGGGACTGGCGTGAAGGATAGAATAATTAAACATGTACTACGAAGATATTTCAATGTTCCTTAAGCGTTTTGAAGAATCGAGCTCTAAGCTTACAGATGGTTTACCGTCTATTACAGAGCTGATTGTATGGCGATCGGTTACTTGGTGAAAGAAAAGCAAGGACTGCAGGGGCAGCCATACCAATATATATTGAACATAAAACAGAAACAGAAAATAACGACACAGCTAAAAACGCAGCGGCAAATATCGACAAAAGTTAAGCGCTTGTGTAATGAGCACGAGGCGACTATGCAGTGTCCGCAATGGACGTGGCCATCCACCGTGCATAAGATACCATATTGACATTGGCGGAGAAGGAGCCACCGATTCTTTCTCTGCCTAGAGCCGCCCATGAGTACTGGTGCAATAAATAATTTTGTAGAAGGTCGCACACAATCACTGAGCTTTGTTCCCATGTTTAATAACATGCTTTAACTCCTATCATCATGAAAATATCACGTATACATCTCAGTATTTTAGTTATTCAGAGAGCTGTAATATCATGAATGTAATGGATTCTATGTCCAGTTGGAGGAAGAGAGCCGGTTTAATAAGCAAGTAGTAATTCACACACAGAGCACAAAGAAGATCAAATAGGCCTACAAAACAAAGCATTTAACGTGCTATACTTTAATTACGATGTGATTTGAGAAACTGGTTAATTAAACGATATTAAGATGAAGTTTATGATGTTCTACTTTAATGACAAAATAAACTACGTGATTAAAGTGGAAATTTCGAGATTGAAGTTGACATTTCATGCTTTTTCCCCACTGTGTGCCTTTTTATTCTCTGTACCCTAATAAGCTCAGACAGTGGGCTACAACTTGCCTTTTCACGGCGACTTTGATATGTGACTTCTTTTTTATTTCCAGCACTGTGAACGTGAGCTTTCAAGTTTCTCCAAAACGTTATGTTACTCGATCAACTTACTTTTGTTGATACCACGGTTTAATTAAACAAATAGTATGCTTTTCCTTTGCCTCCACTTGGTATTCGCTGAAATTCTTATATTTCCCCGTGCTTTTCCCATTGTCTTTTACAGAAGGCTGAGCTTAAGGGCAATTTATATTGATTTGCATATTCAAAGATGCATAATTCTGGGAGGAATTGGGGCGTTACATGAAGCACGTGCACGAGCATTTCTTTTCACGCTGACCGGGATTTACGTAGCGGAAGAACATGGAAGTTGGAGTACGCACAGATTCCTGCATCTGGATTTTTCTGTGCGTAAGCACATTTCGGCTTTTGCACGGCGTTATACATGAGGCCCCAGGTGATTTATTTAAAGACAAACTCTTCATTGCTCTAATTCTTTCATATTAATGTCTGAATCACAGAAACTTTTAAAATTATCCAAAATCTTTCAGATTCATTTTTTAATCTGCAAAAAACGAGTCATCATCTGTACATGAATAAGTGAAAGACAAGCATAATTTATTAAAAAAGGAAAAAACATCTATTGATATCTAACTTAAGATCATCACACTCCTGGTTTTCAATCGGCCATGTTTTATAGCATTCTGTTCTAGTCTTTTTTCTATAGTCTTACAAAAGAAACGTCTTTCATCTTTCACTTAATTTTTAATTCAGATTGTAATGTCAGTTTCTTTTTTTTCTGTTTTTAGTCCCATTTATGGAAAGTTTATTACAAACAGACTTTATTTCTTTTATATGTCTATTTCTTCATTTCTACATAACCTTCTAATAATTTAATATGCCATATAAAAATTTGTTGTGCCGTTAATTTTGATGTTTTACATTAATTTATATATGTTTCTAAAAGTTTATTTAACTTTATATTATTGAGCTCTGCTAAAATATCTTGACAGAAAGATTATTTTTTTAGTATATAAGAATTACATTTCAAGTACCCCTTATTATGTAAATGTGAAAACTGAGGCCTGAAAATTAGATTAATTATGCTGTGATCAGTTAAAGGAACTGAAGATCATGTAAAAATTCTTTACATATGGGTTTAAAATCACCACAGATCAATTACTTTGAAATTACTACAAAAACTAAACAAAACATTCAGTTCCTGGAATAAAGATGATGACTTATCAAACCATTCATCAATTACTACATTAAAGTTCCATCCAATTATTTTAGTCGGATATCTCAATAGGATATCTCTGAAGTAATTCTTTAGTAGTTTTATAATTCCAGATGTTTCTATTAACATTATTTTATTTTGATTTAGATTGTGTGGACGAAAACTCAGACCCGACAGCAGGTGCGGTTATAAAGCAGCTTTATTTTTCAGAGTCACGGTTAGAAGAGTTTCAGAAAAACAGACAATCAAATATACATGACAGCGTCAGGGCTCTCCCCGTCTGTTGGGTGGGGTCCAGTTTTATACCCTAGAATGCGGATTTAATATCATTATAAAATGTAACAGTCAACACATTTATTATACACAAACCTTTAGCCCTTTTAACGCCCCTTATAAAACTTGATTTCTTGGCTCCTTTTGTTATGGCGTTCAGATGTAAGCTAAGGGACAACGTGATAAGGCAGACTCATGTGTGGAATGCTTAGACCTTGAGTCCTTTACACAAACATTTTTCTGTTTGCTAAAACAAAGCATGCTTTTACAAGGTTTAGTAAAGCGTACTTCTCAGACATGAATTAGTACAAGGGAACGAAGAGAACATTCAGTTTCCACAATTGTTATATCCATAAATATTGCCAGTAATAAGAAAGTTGCTATCTATCTCAAAAATACACACTATCCCTTTCAGTTGCCAAGACTCTTCCAGGAGAATTATTCAAATGAACTGCAGCACCTGCTGATTTTGTACTCATAGTACCATGACAAAATAAAGTCTTGATACCCCATTGATTTTCCCAAAATTTCACATCTAAATCAGTGGAATGTGTTTCCTTAACAAGAAAATATTTGCTTTTTGTTTCTTTCAAAACAAAAAGTTCATTTTCTTTTACATTATCTCTTAGACCCCTAGTGTTATGTGAAACCATAGTAAAATTAGGATAAAGAAAGAACATACGAGGGACATTCAAAAAGTTTCCGCAGTTTTATATCTTTGTTGAAAACAGTGAAGGTGGGAGGAGTAGTAATTGGGTATTACAAAGTTGGTACAAAGCTGGGAAAATCGCAAACAAAGGTAAAAATGTAGAAAAGTAATGTCATCTTTTTAGTTAAAGAAAAGTGCAAAAACTTTTTGAATGTCCTTTGTATATGTGAATAGGTATTACAGTCTTAGGTGTTTCTAAATAAGAACCACTTTTGTAATGCCCCTTCAAAGCAATATGAAAAGAATTCTTCAAAAATTCTTCAAAAGCATTTTTTAGGAAAAAACAAATTGACAAAATATCATAAATAAATACATTTATTTTTCCCTTAACCACTACATAAGAATTGACCCACTGTATATAAAAAAAGGATAGCCCTCTCAAGTAAGTGTTCATATGGACCTTTTCTCTTAATGCATTAATGTAAGGTTGTATAAATCTTTTAAATATCTTTTATTATGAGAAATTACAATTAATAAAAAGCACTGCAAGAAATACTTTTCTAGACTCAAATTTTAACAAACACCCAAAATCACAAAAGCCATTTAGATCCTTATTAAAATAAGATTTGCTTTGTGGACACAAAAATTAAAAATAATCCTTCCATGTTGTAAAATGAATAGCCTTGACACACATAAAAAGGTTTGGGGCAGCCACCCATATATTGTCCCTGGCTGCAAAAGGGTTTTGATACAGCACTCGTGCACTATTTTGAGTTCTCCACTGAACTGACTAATGGAGGAAAGATGGCGGCTTTATAAGCTGAAAGTGATGTCATCTGGCTGGAACCGGAAGTGACTTCAGTCTGGGGGCCAGAACTGGAAGTGTTGTTGCATCAGGCAGGTTTTCCCATTTTTGGCCTGTAAAGATAATAGAGGTAGGTTTAGTGCACCCCACCACCCCCTGGCCTGGTGGGTAATTACCTCCACTTGGTCCACTCAGCTTACTCCTAGTCACACGTGTGTGACAATGTGTAAAAAATTTTTTCAAGTTGTCTTTAGTGGTTAGTCTGGGTCAACCATTTTGTCATCTGCATATCCAATAAGCCACCCTGTATTATGTATGCTTTCTTACCGCTCTAGCTTGCTCCATCTTTATTACATCCATTACAAAGTCTTGAACAGGTTTAAGTTACACCATTGCAAAAAATTACAACTGTACAGTGGAACCTCAGTTCACGACCATAATTCGTCCCAAAACTCTAGTCAGAAACCAATTTGGGTCGTGAACTGAAGCAATTTCCCCCCATAGGATTGTATGTAAATACAATTAATCCGTTCCTGACCATACGAACTATATGTAAATATATATATTTTTTGAAGTTTTTAAGCACAAATATAGTTATTTAAACCATAGAATGTACAGTGTAATAGTAAACTAAATGTAAAATGAATAACACTGAGAAAACCTTGAACAACAGAGAAAACTAACACTGCAATAGTTGGCTAAAAGCACTTTTTAATGAGTTTTAAGCACAGGGAAAAAAATGAACATTTGAAAAAATCCGTAATTTAATAAACCACCAAGAAAAATAACATTGCAACAATGCATGCTATGAACTGATCGCTGGAAACAGAAGTGAAAACAAAATCAAGCCCAGTGCATTCTTTAACTGCCTTCCTACCTTAATGCGTCCAGCTCTCTCTCGCGCTGCCTGTGTGTCTGCATCTCTCTCTCGCGTTGCCTCTGTGTGTGTGTGTGTCGCGCTCTCTCTCGTGCTGCCTCTGTGTGTGCGCGTCTCTCTCGCGCTGCCTGTGTGTGTGTCATGCTCTCTCTTGCGCTGCCTGTGTGTGCCCGTCTCTCTCGCTCTGCCTGAGTGTGTGTGTGTGTCGCTCTCTCTCTCTCTTGCTCGCTGCACAGGAAATGCACAGGGAGAGACTGAACATGTACAAACCGAAAGGGAAACTGGCTTGTTCAGATATACTGAGTGTGTGGTCGTGAACCGAGGCAAAAGTTTGGCAAACTTTTTGGTCATAAACCAAGTTGTATGTGTACTGAGACGTTCGTGAACTGAGGTTCTACTGTATCTTGGAAAAATAACAGCATACATATAAATTGCAATTTGATATTCTTGGCAAATGTTTTGTTAATGTCTTATAGATTTGTGCTTATTTGTTAACACTACTGTAGAATTACCAGAGCCTATGAAAAAACCCGTCCCACCTTAAATCGCTTCTGAAAATCGTTCTCACCTCTCCGCCAGCGTCTTTTGTTCATCTAAATGTACTGATAAACACAAGCTGCAAGCAGCCGGCTATTCCATCCCCCCACCCACTTAGAACGTGCGCAAACTTCTCCCAGCTCATGTCTTGATTGATTATCTAGGAGTGAAGTGGAGTTTTAGAGTGGAAATAATAGATTGTTATTTGGAACACACTCATTCCATGTGTGTTCCATTTCTACAGTAATCTGTGAGAACACATTGTTAAAAAAGACACTTTTTCATATTTTAGTAATAAATGTTACAAAATGTATGCATAAACTATAAAATGTGTGAAGCCTGAAGGCCAAAGATCAAATAAACACTTTCAGAAAAGATTCAAGAATACCACAACAGATTCTGTGGTATACTGGTAAGATTTCATCAGTCAGAGCGCAGTAGACTTGCCATACCTCGGAGACCTGAGTTCGATTCCCCACTGGGGAGAATTTTTTTTAAAGTTCGCTCCCATCTATCTACAGTATTTAGTAATAACAGTAATTTTATTATTATATAGCAGCTTCCCTGTCTGCCTATCATATAGTGTCTTTCCTTTCTATCTATCTATATATCTATCCCCTTAGCTGTTTTTATATATCTATTATACAGTGCCCTATGGGGTGCCAAACAGACAATTACAATGATTTTCAGAATACAGTATATAAAGTTATTCCTGAATATATAAAGGCAAAACTTGAATATATAAAGTAATTCCTGAATATATAAAGTCGGCATTGGAATATATAAAATCATTCCCGAATATATAAAATTTCCATACTTGTCAATTCACTGCATTCTAGTGAAAGGTAAACTTAGACAGAAGCCACTCAGATTCGATCGGGCTTTTGAGGTTCATCCAAAAATGCACCCATACAAAAGAATAAATAAATATAGTGTTCAAAATGTCGGAACATACATCATTTTAAATGAATTAACTGAACAGTGTTTTTTAAATATTTTTCTGAAGATTTTTGTTAACTTAGTTCATTACGTTGTAGTAGGAACTCATTGAGTTTGCTAAAAATGTGCCTGAGTCATTTCAATCAATATCAATTGTGGAGGCTGGCCCTGACACAGACAGACAGACAGACACGTTCATTTTACCCACCACATGTTTATTTATACGGTCCATAAGTGCCACACAAACCCCACAAGTCCCCAAAGTCCTGGCCACACAATGCCTTACTTTCTTCAGGCCGACTCCTTGCCTCCTCCAGCAAGCTCAGTCCACTCCAATCCCGACTCTCGCCCGAATGAAGGGAGGCGGCCCCTTTATCCACACCTGGATGTGTTACAGGTGCTTCCCAGCAATCTCCCACCAACATGCCCCCCGTGGCGGAAGTGCCGCTGTATCCCTGGAAGCACTCTGGGTGTCCCTGCTCCTCTTCCCCCCAGCACTTCCGGGTGTGGGTGAAGTGCTGAGGTCCAGGGCTCCCAAAGGCTATGTGGGCGCCCCTGGTGGTGACCACAGGCCCCTACAGGGTGGAGCTTCAAAGCTCTGTACCCGTGGCCCCCAAAGGAACCAGGGCGGTCGCCCCCAGATGGTCTGGGGAAGGTGCAAGCCCTCCTCCGGTCCTCCTGGGCGTCCCAGCCAGGTCGCCACCCCAGCCACCTCTGACACAATATAATCTGACTTTAAATTTATATATTCGGTAATGACTTTATATATTCTGATGACGACTTTATATATTCAGAAATGACTTTATATATTCTGAAAATCATTGTAATTGCCGTTTGGCACCCCATAGTACACTGTATAATAGGTATATAAAAACAGCTAAGGGGATAGATATATTGATAGACAGATAGGAAGGAAATGCACTATATAATAGGCAGACAGGGATGCTGCTATCCTCTTTAGTAAAACCCCTGTGTGTGTCCAGGTGTCCGTGTGTGTGTGTCTTCTGGTGAAGTGTGCATGCAGGGCCACACGGCACATGTTCAGTCTCTTCCTGTGCAGTCCCTGTGTGTGCAGAGAGAGAGAGAGACACACACACAGGCAGACACATACACAAGCACGCAGGTGCGCGCACGCAAGACAGACACACACACACACACACACAGGCAATCAAGAGAGAGACAGACAGACACATGCACACAGGCGAGAGAGACACACACAGACACAGAGGCAATCTTAAGAGAGACACACACACACGCAGGCCCACAGAGAGAGACACACACACACACAGGCACACGCTGCATTGTTGCAATGTTACTTTTCTTGGTTGTTTATTAAATTACGAATTTTTCAAATGTTCATTTTCTTTCCCTGTGCTTTAAGACTCATTAAAAAAGTGTTTTTAGCAAGCGGGTCGTAAGGCTATAGCGCAAACTCTTGCAGTGTTAGTTTTCTCTGTTGTTCAAGGTTTTCTTAGTGTTATTCAATGTTTTTACATTTAGTTTACTATTACGCTGTGCATTCAATGGTATTATTAACTATATTTGTGCTTAAAAATATATATTTACATACAGTTCATACGGTCTGGAACGGATTAATTGGATTTACATACAATCCTATGGGGGGAAATTACTTCGGTTCACAACCAAATTGGGTTACAACCAGAGTTTTGGAACAAATTATGGTCGTGAACCGAGGTTCCACTGTATTACTGTCAGACAAAATTACAGGCATTTTACGGAAATACAAACCAGTATTACTGAGAGAGAAAATTAAAGGCACACAATACAGTGACGCATATTACAGCCACATACAAGGTCCCTTGCCATTTAATATAGACTGTTCCTACTAATGTTTATGCACTACTGTTCTAGCGCCTGTTATTGTAACAGGCTTAATGTCTAGTATAATAATAAAATTACTGTTATTACTATATAGATATTTATTTACTTACTTCCTACAGCGTAAAGTCACGAGTGCAGTGCTTTCCATGTACATACTGTACACATACAAAGTACAGCGATGGCAAAAGTGCATTCTTGATCCGATGCAGAACAGTCATCATGATTTGAGTTTGCCTCTGTTATAGCGCGTCTGAGAAAACAGGGATCGTGAACGCAGCTGAGAGAATAACAGAATATAAAAAAAAGCTAACCTTTACAAGTATCATAAATTACACCGGCTGTTACAGACTGGAATCAAATGCTTGTTTTTATTTTAAAATAGTAACAATACGTGCAGCTCACTTTTCAAAATGGACACACCTGGAATCGAACCTATGAAGGTCAGACTACCAGTCAGGAGCTGATACCGTTGTGCCACCACAACACTCTTAGCAAATGTGTCTCAATATCGCACTCTAACGCTGGGTTGTTTTTCTGTAGTTATATTTTTGAATAAAAGCATACTTGTTCTATTATATTTGTACCTTTGTGAAACTGTTTCTTTGATATTTGGACTTCAGGCTTCACACATTATAAACTTCATGTCTACATTTTGTCAATTATGACTAAAACATGAAAAACGTTTCTTTTTAAACGATGTGTGTACATAGATCATATGTAGACACAGAACACACATGAAATTCAAATGCCCCAAATAATGATATAGTATTTATAAAATGTGTCATTTTGCTTGACTTCTCACTCTATACAACTCAAGCAACTGACACACAGGTAAACAGACTTGATCTGAGAAAACTGTGCACCGGTGGGGGATGTGATAGAAGACTGCTTGCTGTTTGCTGCTTAGCCACAAATTTAGAAGACAAAGGACGGACGGAGAGGTGTGAAACGTTTCAGGGTGGGACGGATCTACGAGTTTTTCAGTAGGCTCTGGTAATTCTAGTGTTAAGCACCCTAAATGATAAAATACAGTATTTCAGATGGTAAAACTACACTGTAACAAGTTGATGTAAATTTACAGGATTTTTTACAGTTTCCGACTGTTTTTCAAATACTGCACATTACTGTAAAAGAAACAGCATTACTGTGATTTACAATATTTAACTGTAAATATTGTATTTACAGTTTAATACACTACAGTATACAGTATTTAACTGCAAAGGCTTTTGGTATTTTTTACTTAGGATATGGAATGCTATGCTGTTTTGTTCATCATCTAATTTTTGGACAATCCACAATCATCAGGTTTTGTAAACATTCTATTTATGCAGCATTCACCTTTTTCAGATGTAAATTAGATAATCAACACACTTTTGAAAACAATTACTCACGCATTTTAAAACCGTTCTGTCGCACTTTATTGCGGTTGGTTTAAAAAAAAAAATACAGTAATTAACTGCAAATTGCAAAGGATTTTGGGATATTCAGTGACGTGGGGACTCCATGCTGCCAGGATCTGTTCATCCATCGTAATCGTGGAATTTTTGTGGAATCCATAATCATCAGGTATCGTAACCTTTTTTTGTCCAACATTCTCATACTTAGAGTGTAAATTAGATAGGGTGCACACTTTTGAAAATTATTACGCATTTTAGAAACTTTCACCACACATGTCAGTGCAGCACAAATGCTTATTGCTTCTGCACATGCTGTTTAATTTTATTAGTACAGCTAACAACCAAATCGAACACCAACAGCACATTATATCGTGCTATAATAATTAATTCAGCTGCCGTTACTGAACTAATCATGACTTTGAATTGATTTGACCCAAGCTAACGCGCTAAAAGCTGTGAGTAAGCATGTTCGTGCAAATATTGTGAGCACGTTTCCTTAACCAAACTTGCGTTAGTCAGACATGTGAAAATACATTCGAGCCTCCCAAATGTTTTGTTTAGATGTGCTTTTTCTGACTGCAGTCGTTCTTTCAGAAAAATAATGGCCTTAAAATGGCACATGTACAGGGATCACCCTCGAGACAGATGTAGAAAGCAGGGATTTTCTTCTGAGTCTGTGCCATGTAATGTAGAGCTCTGAAGTGTTAGATGCAATGATTTATCTGACTTAGTAGCTCATTTGAAATTACATATCAGAGAGGGTAAGGTGGTTTCTTGTCCTTTTCAGCAGTGTTGTAAAAGTTTTACAGTTATATCCTCATTTACTTCTCATTTGTCAAGAACACACAAAGGATGTGCAGTGTCTTCCCTTAAAACACATGTGATGGCAGTGGCAGGGACAGAATTAAATAAAATAGCTAAGAATGTTCCCATGCAAGAGGAAGAGCTGACAGAGGCCCACCTGGCTCATATGGAGGGAGATCTGGCAGAAGATTTACCAGAGAGAGTTGATGAGTCACTTTTATTAAAACATTTAGCCCTGTTTTATTTAAAATTGCAGGCTAAAATATTGCTCCCATCATCAGTCATTCAGCCTGTTATTGAAGACTTTCAGTCAGTGCATGACATTAGTCAGTCTCATTTACTTCATAGTCTGGATGAAAAGCTGACACTGTTGGGTATCTCGGATGATGAGAGAAAGAATGTTTTGGATGTTCTAAAATCAAATGACTTGTTTCATGCTTGCAACACTGGCACTTTAAAACCGACCAGAGACGAAAAACTGTCTTTAAAAGTCAGTTTAGATATGTTGAGCCAGTTCCTATTTTTCTTGGACAGAATGAATCAGGAAAAGCATGTTTTCTTCAGTACATTCCAGTGAAAGAGACACTTAAGTCACTCTTTCAAAGTCAGTTGGTCATGCAACAGTCATGTTGCTATAACCAACTAATGAAATCCTCATCTAGGCCAAAAACATCTTGGAAGACATATGGGATGTGAGCAACATTGCATCAAATGCAATTGTTCAGTCAGATGACACATTGGCTCTTGTTTTGTACCAGGATGCATTTGAAGTGGTAAATCCACAAGGATCTGGAAGGAAAAACATAAAGTGCTGGCTGTTTACTTAACTCTAGCAGACATACCACCTCATAACAGATCAAGTGTGGATCAAATGCAGCTGGTAATGCTTTGTCGAGAACAAGATTATAAATATTTTGGATCAGGGACAGTCTTTGGGTCACTTATCACTGACTTGAAGGACCTAGAGGTAGCTGGCATACCTTTACCAGATGGACACATACACCGAGCCACGTTGTGTGCTATTACCGGGATAATCTTGGCTCACACAGCATAGGGGCTTTAATGAAAACTTCAGTAAGTGCAAGTACTTTTGCTGATTTTGTACTATAGATCGTGCAACATTTCTGTCCTCTCCCTTTACAAGAGGTGAAAAGAGAACTGTAGAATATTATAGCAACAGTGTAGAACATGTTGCTGTAAGTGGTTCTGATTCATCAGTGGGAATTAAATACAACTCAAAGTTTAATGAACTCTCCCACTTTCATGTGTGCAAACCAGGTCTGCCTCCCTGTTTGGGCTATGATCTTTTGAGGGTGTTGTTGCAGGTGGCCTAGCTTTATACATTGAAGATTTTGTCACAAACCAAAAACTGTTCACATATAAAGAGCTGAATGGACGACTTAATAAGTTTAAGTACATTGGCAATGATGCAGGTAATAAACCCAGTGAGGTTAATCCTGTCAGTGAAAAGCTAAGTGGGCATGCTGTCCAGAACTGGTGTTTTCTTAGGCTCCTTCCTCTTTTAATTGGAGACAAAATAAAAATCCAGTGCAGAACAAGATTTTGTGTTGCAGCTGAGGCAAATTGTTGAATTGATCTGTGCTTCTGCCATTGCATGTAGCCAGGTAACCTACTTGAATGTCCTTATTGAGGAGTACATACAAGGTCGACATGAAACTTTTCCTAATAATCAACTAAAGCCTAAACATCATTACTTGTGTCATTATCCAGAGCTAATTCTCTGCTTTGGTCCTCTTATTCGCTTATGGACACTTAGGTTTGAAAGCAAGTACGCTTATTTTAAGCAGTGTGTTCGCAAGCTGCACAACTTTAAGAACATAACTGCCACACCAGCAGAGAGACATCAGCTTTTACAAGCATACCTCTGTGCTGGTGATATCTTTCCATCAAATATTGTTGTTGAAAAAGGTACAGATTTCTATCCAGATGACTATAGCGAAAGCATTAAGCATGCTGTTGCTCACCTGGGCTTCCAGACACACAACACTGTTGCTGTACATGAAGTCACAGTTAAAGGTACGAGCTACAAGAAAGAGATGTGTGTTGTTTTAGAGAAAGCTGATGATAGATTGCTCTTTGGTAAGATTAAACTGATTCTTGTTTCTGACACTTCAGTTTATTTTGTCACAGAGAAATGCCTATCTGACTTCCTTGTTGATATGGGAATTTATTTCCTGAATGTGGACCATCAACACACATTTTTAAATTATGTCTGTGTAAAATGGTCTGATCTACCAGACTATTATCCTTTGCCAGTTTACAGTGTGTTTGGCCTATCTGTAATTGCCCTTCACCACTCATTTCCTTCCCTAGAATGATGTCTGATGTAACCAGATGCATCAAGGAGGAGATAACTTCTGTCCTGCCAAGTTTACCAGAGGATACACTTAATTTGCTTGTAGAAAAGGTGTTAAACCAGGAGTAGAAACCAAAGAAGACTTGCAGTATGTGAAAGAAGAGGATGTTGCAGAATTAATTTGGCCGATACAGTGTAGAAAACTTTTGAAAGCATGGAGTGCGCATGGTATTAGTCTGAATTTTATTACCAAGTGCTTGTAAATGTATGCAGAAGTTGTAATTGACTATATTTTTTTTGTTTTGCCAGGGACAGAAATTTGCTCTGCACCTCAGTCCTCAGTATGCAGTTTACCTCTTCCAAGTTCAAGTTCCAGTTCCTCGTCTTCTCCCTTATGTTCACCAAGTCCAACAGTAAAGAAGAACTGGCCTGCAACTTTTGTGATCCCATGGGACAAAATGGCTCCTGGAATTACTGCTGCTACAGCCAGTGGGAAGAGGCCTTCACCAGCAGATATGAGGCAAATGGTTCGTGTCCTTGTTGATGAGATGAGGAAGTTTGAAGCCAACCCAATGAAGTCACAGTGTCTTATAATTGCTGAAAGGGTAGTCGAGCAATTTCCACAATCCTTTGCTGATATGATAGAAGATCGAATAATCGGGGGAGGATATTCCTCACTTCTGACTCAAATCAAAGTTCGGGTAGAACATCTGAACAGAAACAACACACTAGCACGACTGAGATCTAATAAATGTAGTACTGGGGCAAAGCAAAAGACAGGTCCTGCAGATTGCTATGGGTGTGCACGGTGGCAGCCAGACTTACCACCTGAAGAGACAGAAACTATGTTGGAGATGAAAAAGCAGAGAGTCATGGAGTTCTACTCACGTGAAGGCTTGTCTGGAATTGAAAGAGCAGAAGTACAACATCTCATGGCAGAAACATACTACCTACAATGCAAGATGATAAATACAATGCCAGCACACTCCCTTGAGCATATAAAGTCTCATTGCCCTTACTTGTTTATTCCAAGGAGTATGTGCATTCACTTTGAAACTTTAACTGAAAATAAATGTTCTCAGGCGACTAGAAGCATCTTTTGAAGAATATAGTAAAATTATCATGGAATTCTTCAAGCAAAACCCACCAATGAATCAGTTAAATCGGTTCTGATAAGAAGCAAAACATGTGTTACAGCTCCCTATGTTCTACAAATCTTGATGGCTCACTTCAAAGAGCAGAATGAAGCTCTTCTGCTCCAAGCCGATGTAAGTGTGCAGCATGTTTTTCTCTGTTCCTAATAGATTTTATTGTAGCACTAATAACAATTATCAAATACATGTATTTACATTTTAAATGTAATAGGAGATTTATTTTTGTACAGGTAGCCGCCTCTGCAGCTGATGTTGAAAGGTCCCTAACATTGCCTGACAGCCCTCGGTTGATTGTTCTAGGTAGGTATGCATGGATAGATACAGTTTATACACTGATCAGCCATAACATTATGACCACCTACTTAATATAGGGCAGGAACCCTGTGGACACCAAAACAACCCTGACCCAATCTGAACTTTCTTACTGCAGGCCCAGTGGAAGAGACAAATCGCTGGATGGTGTCTATAGAGGGCCATGTAGTAACTGAGGGAGAGTCATTTCTATTGGGTCTTGCCACACTGTTCGCCAGCTTTTATAGACAGACTTTTGCAGACTACACATTTTCTAGACATTTACATCCTTTCAAAAAGCAGGTAATTTATTTTTATGGTGATTTACTTTTTTGTAAAGAAGTTGTTTTTCTGGTAAATGGGTTTATGTTGTCTTTTTGTTTTCAATAATTAGGCAATTCTTGAACTACAAATGTTCATTTTTTATAACTGCATTGACAAATGGGAGGTTACCAAGAAAAAAGGTTACCAAGAAGCAAGGAAAAGGATTTTTCACCTTTACTCCAGAAAAGGTTTAAACACAGTTGATTAGTAATTAACAAACAGAGCTTATGATCTCCCTGTGTTTTTTTTATTTTTGTTCTTTGTTTTGGGAGAAAGAACATGAAAACAAATCACTGAACCTTTTTATATATAATTTTTGGGCATTTACAGTAAATCACTGTGTAAGTTCAGCAATTATCATTGTTTACAATTTACAATGCAAGTTGTCCGAATAATTATTTACCACTAAAATATAGTAAACAGTCCAAATTACAGTAATAAACTGTATATCAAAATACAGCAATGTATGGTAGTCTATTTCTACAGTACAAATACTGTAATAAAACAGCATTTTACTGGCAAAACTGCTGCCAGTAATTTACTGTAATTTTACATGAAATTTTTTACAGTGTATAATTCTAATAGCAATAAAACCACTTAAAATCTATTATTTACCTTTCTTTCTGGGATCTAAGTAGATGATTCATTATACGGCACTCCCAATGTGAAAGGTTGTAGCTTTATACATAGAATTTCATGTGACCTTTTCTATGTATTTGTCTTTTGTTATGTCCAATCTGGTGATGTCAGTGGTGCATGGTATTAAACCTTAATGTAGACTCTGTTCATTTGTAGCTCCAAAGTGGTGAAACAAGCTGCCAACCTCCATCCATCCTGCTGACTCCCTTGGTGTGTTTAAGAAGCATTTGAAGACTGTTGTTAAGTGATTTTCTGTCTAATTAGTAATTCCTTTGATACATTATTATAACTAAGGAGATAGCAACTTGTGTTATGTTTGATTTAAAGTTTTCATCTGTGATGATCAGTTCTGTAACCTGATCCTGTAATAATTTTTTCAAAGCAATTCTCCAGACTGATGTGTACCCTGTTATGTTGATCTCTTTATTAAATTGTATGTCTGCTAAGTGAGTAAATCTAATGGAAGCTCTTTTGGAAGTATTTAAGAAAAGTGAGCAAAGAAACTATGACATATTTTTTGAGCGGTATAATGCAGACTTCGGAAATTCTGGAATTTCTTAACATGGTGTTTCAGACTAAGAGAGTTTAAAATGTATCAAATACCAGGCCTGGGTGCAAAAGTCACAGTGGCTAGTAAAGTTATGAGTATGCATAGTACATATAGCTCCCAGTGGGCCCAGAGATATTACTGCGGAGGAGTTTAGGAGATAAACATGTCTCTGTTGGCAGACATTATGGGGTCCAGGTGGTCTTTCATATAGTTCAGGTGTCCATACCATGAGTTTGTGTAACCACCTGTGGAGGCAACGACACAGAAAAACACCTAGATGTAAGATTTTTTCTTTCCTATTTTCCTGTGTTGAATGATACTGCAAAAATGTCTGGCTAAATTCTCTGTGAAAGATCATTGAGATTCTGCTGGATTTGAGACACATTAGGTGCAGCTATTGTCTCATATACATATGTAATATGTAGTATTATATATACTGGATTGCTGCATTACACAAATAACAAGAAGATGCAGAACTGCTCTCCTGCAGTGGAGCAGTAGAGGTTCCATCCATATTTTGCAACAATATTAAAGAAAAAACCCCAGCTGAGGAAGACCTATTTCACTAGAAAAGTGGGGACTTACAAAGATATATATTAATTTGAGAAATGACACTTTAGCCATCAGTCTATAAGATCCTGCATAAAACAGCAAAATGAGCAATGTGTTTCTTTGATGCAAAGGCAGCTTGCATATGTGAAAACAATAACTCTCCATTCCCTGATGAAGGCTATACAGTTGAAAAGTTGTGTCTTTTTCTCACACGTGCTCTTGGGAGGCAGGCTAAGGGCTTAACCGAGGGTGGAAAACAACAGCACATTTTTTGAAGTGCACTAAACCTGTCTCTCCTTCCCCTACAGATCCCCCGAAGGGAAACCAATATAAAGTACTTCCTGCTTCCCTTGCATAACTGCGCCTCCTACCGAGGTCACTTCCGGCTTCAATTATTGGACCCCACCTCTTCTGCCCTGGCTATTACAAAAGCCCAACTCCCTTTGTGTTTAGTTGTCCCTGTTTTGGACATGAAACCAGACTTTGCTCTGGAGCCGTTAAGTGAAAGTTTGACATATTTTGCTTTGTACATTTTTCTGCCTTTTTGTGTATCCTTACACTTTATGTATATTGTGATATTTCTTGACTCTTTGAGACCTTCCCCAATGGGACGACATGCAGAAGTACGATTACCTCTTCTGAGACCCTCCCAATGGGAAGTGTGACTTCCACATCTGTTAAGGGTTGTTTGTATGTCACTGAGGCAACCGCAATTCACAGTGCCACAGAAACAAGCTGACCCGATGCCATAGTGGAACGCCCCGGTTGCCCAATGGGTTATACAGGGAACATTATAACTTGGCCACTGACCTGGCCTCAACCCTGCCTGTTTGCTGTGTCTGTGTATAGTAGAATGGTAGATCCAACTACAATAAATAACCTTGCTGTTCCTATTGCAAGTGGAGTAAAATGGGTTTTGCTAAAGTACTGAAACTCAGCCTCGTCTTTCGGGTGCAAGATACTGACTCAAGTAGCACTATATGTACATATGTATATAAATATATAAACAGGTATAAATACAGTACATATATATGTATATATATATTGTGACGGACAGCTGGGTCCCATGCCCGGCCGGGACGCCTCTGCTGCATACATCCCGGGGGAGCCACCATGGACAGTGCAATGCCTCCCCCGAGGCGCCTGGGGGCAGCTTTCCTGGCAGTGGGTCCTTCCTCAGTCTCCCCCGTGGCTCCATGGGACATGGAGTCCACCACAGTCCGGTTGGGAGATGGGGTGGCCGCTAGGGGGTGCTGCGGAGAGCCAGCTGCCACAATGGACAACTTACCAGCCCCACCCGGAGGTGCAATTAAGACCAGCTGGTCAGGAACCTCGAGCACTTCCGGGTGGGCTATAAAGCAGGCAACCTCCCTCCATTCGTGGCCAGAATCGGGAGGAAGAGGACGAGGTTGCCTGGGAGGAGTGGTGGTGGCAGGAAAGGTTGTTTAAGTTTGTGCTTTGTGTTTTGGGGACTGTGTTGGGCTTGTGGGACACGGGGAAGAAAAAAAGAATAAAGCCTGTGTTTTGTACACGTGCCTCTGCGTGGTCTGTGCAGGGTCTGGCGCTATATTGCGCTTATTACAACTGGCGTAGTCGGCAGGATCCCGGTCCGTCCATTTGGGCCGGAACCTGCATCAAATTTTGTTGCAAGACCCGGCATAGCGAAGCGCAACAGCACGAGGCACGTGCTCGACTCGGCTGCACGGAGAGCGCGCTCCCATCGCGGCTACAGGCAAGCTCAGCAGGCAGCACAGCGCACTGAAGCGCGCTCACGC